>NC_060070.1:36291742-36594772 GCF_922984935.1 Meles meles
CTGGAATTTTAAAAAATCAGTGGGCTTGGCTCTAGCTGGTGTGCTAGAGGAGACTGAGTTCCTGTCCTTTATGAGACAACATGAAAAGCAGCCCATGAAGATATAACATAAAGAAACAGTTTGAAAGGTGCCTGCCATATATAAGAGGAAGTTATTTACTAATCTCAGAGTTGTCCCAGAGGGAAAGGAACTGGGGAACTCCTTCAGGAACAAAAGAATTGGCAAGTGCCATTTTCCTCCCCCACCCCAAATACCCTGGCCACTTACTGGACTCCCTATCTAACTTGCTAGCACTTTTACCCCACCCTGCTGTGTTGTACTTCTGCTAATCCAGTTGGCCTTTGTCCTGGCACTGCAGGGTCCCTTCTGCAGAAAATGAAGGGCACAAAAATCTTGCCAGCATTCTTCCCTGGCTACACCACACCCCTGAAATATGCTTCAGTGGATCTGACTTCTCCAATACTCTTTTGGCCAGAGCCCATAAAGTATGGTGCCACAGGCCTGACAGTGTGTAAATAGCCCCAACAGTGGCTACCACCACCCCAAAGTAACTCCTGCCACAGAGAAAGTGATGG
This sequence comes from Meles meles, assembly GCF_922984935.1. Lineage (NCBI taxonomy): Eukaryota > Metazoa > Chordata > Mammalia > Carnivora > Mustelidae > Meles > Meles meles. The sequence goes on from NC_060070.1 coordinate 36,292,318, forward strand.
ATAAATATAGAACCCAGTCAGACGGAGGCCCTAGCAGTAGGTTAGAGACAGAAAACTGGTCTAACTGCAGGCCCCACTCACCAATGAAAGCTTTTCAGGGAACAACACAGGGACACTGTCCTGCAGTTTGGTGCTACTGCATCTCTGGCAAACACCTGGTTTGACTCAACTCAAGCCCAATATGTCCCCAGACTGATCCACTAATACCACAACGCCAAACACTGTCAACAACAGGGAAACAGAGCCATTGCTGATGACTGGACTGAAGGAAAAAGCAACTCAACCACAGTAGTTGGCACACAAAACAAGCATAGGAGGCATATTGAAGTGCCAAGTTCTGGCAAGCAGGTGACACTGCACTGAAGGGCACTATAGGACTTCATAAGACCATTACTTTCAAGTGCAGGAGACATAGCTGACTTTCCTAACACACAGAAACAGACAAAGGGAAGTAGACAAAATGAGGAGACAGAGGAATATATTTCAAATGAAAGAACAGGACAAAGTCACAGAAAGAGATGTAAGTGGAAGGGAAATAAGTAATATGCCTCATAGAGAATTTAATAGGATGATCAGAAAGATACTCACTGGAAATGAGAAAAGAATGGAGGATATCAGTGAGACACTTAACTATGAGATAAAAAAAGAATCAGTCAGAGATCAAGAACATAATAAATGAAATTAAAAATACACCTCATGGGGCGCCTGGGTGGCTCAGTGGGTTAAAGCCTCTGCCTTTCACTCAGGTCATGATCCCAGGGTCCTGGGATTGAGCCCCCACATCGGGCTCTCTGCTTGGCAGGGAGCCTGATTCCTCCTCTCTCTTTCTCTGCCTGCCTCTCTCCCTACTTGTGATCTCTATCTGTCAAATAAATAAATAAAATCTTAAAAAAAAATTAAAAAAAATTAAAAAAAAAACTTAAAAAAAAATACACCTCATGGAATAAGTAGTAGATGAGATGAAACAGGTGGATGAATCAGCAACCTGGAGGACAGAGTAAGGGAAAGTGATAAAGTTGAGAAGGTAGGAGCAATAAATAAATAAATAAACAAAGCAAAATAAGAATAGAATTAGGAAATTCAGTGACAGAATCAACCATAACATTTGCACTATAAGGATCCCAGGAGGAAATGAAAATGAAAAGAGGCAGAAAGTTGATTTGAAGATACAATAGCTAAAAACTTCCCAAATCTGGGAGAAAGAAACAGAAATCCAGATCCAGAAGGCACAGAGATCTCTAAACAAAACCAAGTCAAAGAAGGCCATAAGCAATGCAATACATAAATGTCATGATAGAGAGAGAATTTTAAAAGCAGTAAAAAAGGAGTGGCTCAGTTGGTTAAATGTCTGAGTTCAGCTCAGGTCATGATCTCAGAGTCATGTCATAGAGCCCTGCATTGGCTTCCCATGCAGTGGAGAGTCTGCTTTCCCCCTCCCTCTTCCTCTGTCCTTCCCCCCACTCATGCTCTATCTCACTCTGCAATAAATAAATAAATAAATAAATAAATAAATAATCTTTTAAAAAAGGCAGCTAGAGAAAAGAAAGCAGTTACATACAAGGGAAACCCTATGAGGCTATGCACAGATTTTCAGCAGAAACATTTTAGGCCAGAGAAGTGACATGATATATTCAAAGTACTGAAAGAAAAAATCTGCATCCAATAATACTCTATCCAGAAAGGCTATCATTCAGAATAGAATGAGATATAGTGTTTCCCAGGCAAACAAAAGTTAAAGGAGTTCATGACCATTAAACCAGCTCTATAGGAAATGTTAAAGGGAACTCACTGAGTTGAAAGGAAAGACCACAAGGGAGCATGAGGAAGCACAAAAGTAATAAAAATATGTATATTGGTAAAAATCTGTCAAAGGACTCAGAAAATGTGAAGTATGTTACCATATATCTAAAATGTGTGGGGGAGAGGAGTAAGGAATGGGATCAAACTTAAGTGACCATCAACTTACTATAGACCACTATATACAGAAGATGTTATGTACAAACCTAATGGTAAACACACACAAAAAAAACCAGTAACAAATATGCAAAAATTAAAGGGAAAGGAATTCAAATATATTGCTAAAGAAAGCAACTAATTGTGAGAAGAGAGCAAGAGAGGAAAGGGTCAGAGAAAAACTATAAAAACAACCATAAAACAAGTAACAAAATAGCAATAAATATATACCTATCAATAATTACATTGCAGATAAATGGACTAAATGTCCCAATCAAAGGACATAGGGTAGATTAAAAAAACACAAGACAAATAAAAAATGAAATAAAAAATACATGGAGACAAATGAAAATGAAAACATAATGGTCCAAAATCTTTGGGATGCAGATAAAGCCATTCTAAAAGTAAAAGTAATGTTTATAGCAATAAAACTACCATAAACAACAGCAATAATAAAACTCAAAAAATAACATAACCTCATACCTAAAAAGATCTAGAAAAAGAAGAACAACAAAAAACCCACAGCAGTATAAGGAAGGAAATAATAAAGAATAAAGCAGAAATAAACAAAATAGAAACTAAGAACAAGAACAATAGAACAGATCAATGAAACCAGGAGTCAGTTCTTCAAAAAGATCAATAAAATGATAAAACTTTAGCCACTCATCAAGTAAAGAAAGAGAGGACTCAAATAAACAAAATCAGAAATAAAAAGAAGAAATGACAACCAACACCACAGAAATACAAAGGACTACAAGAGAATATTATGAAAAATTATATACCAACAAATTGGACAACCTAGAAGAAATGGATAAATTTCTAGAAACACATAACCTGCGAAATGGTTCAGGAAGAAATAGAAAATTTGAAAATTTATTACCAGTAATGAAATTGGTCAATAATCAAACAACTCCTAACAAATAAAAGTCCAGAAGAAGAAGAAGAAGAAGAAGGGGAGGAAGAGGAGGAGGAGGAAGTGGGAGGAGGAGGAAGAGAAGGAGGAAACTTCCAATTTCATTTTGTGAGGCCTGCTTTACCCTGATAACAAAACCCAAAAAAGAGAACTACAGGCCAAATCTCTAATGAACATAGATGCAAAAATCCTTAACAAAGGATTAATAACAAATCAGCAATATATTTAAGAAAAATCATTCATTACAATCAAGTGGAATTTATTCCCACTATACAAGAGTGGTTCAATATTTGCGAATCAATAAACATGATACTTCCTCTTTCATCAAGAGAAAGAATAAAAACCATATGATCATTTCAACAGATGTAGAAAAAAGCATTTGATAAACTACAACATCCATTCATGATAAAAACCCTCAACAATGTGGTTTTATAGAGAACAAACCCTAACATAATATACGTTTTACATGAAAAACCCAGAACTAACATCACACTCAATGAGGAAAAATGGAAAGCTTTCTGCTTAAGATCAGGAACAAGGCAAGGATGTACACCCTCACCAATTTTATCCAACATAATATTGGAAGTCCGAGCCACAGCAATCAGACAAGAAAAGGGAGTAAGAGACATCCAAATTGCTAAGGAAGAAGTAAAACTTACATTATCTGCAGATGACATGATATTACATATAGAGAACCCTAAAAACACCAAAAAATGACTAGACCTGATAAATGAATTCAGTAAGGTCAAAGCATACAAAATCAATGTAAAGAAATCTGTTGCATTTCTATACATTAATAGTGAAGCTACAGAAAGAGAAATTCAGAAAACAATCCTATTTACAATTACACCAAAAATAATAAAATACCTAAGAATATACTTAACCAAAGAGGTGAAAGAACTGTACTCTGCAAACTATAAAACATTGATGAAAAAATTGAAGATGACACACAAAAAAATGGAAAGACATTCCATGCTCATGGACTGGAAGAACAAATATTTTTAAAATGTCCATACTAGCCAAAACAATCTACAGATTAATGCAATCCCTATCAATACCAACAGCATTATTCACAGTACTGGAACAACAATTCTCAAATTTATATGGAGCTGCAAAAGACCCCAAAACCAAGCAATCTTGAAAAAGAAGAATAAAGCTGGAGATATCACAATTCCAGATTTCAAATAATACTATAAATCTGTAGCAATTGAAAGAGCATTGTACTGACAAAAATAGACACATAGATCAATGGATCAGGATAAAACATCCAGAAACAAAACCACAGTTATATGGTCAATTAATCTTTAATAAAGGAAGTAAGAACGTGCAATGGGAAATAGTCTCTTCAACAAATGGTTTTGGAAAAACTTGATGGTCACAAGAAAAGAATGAAATTGGACCACTTTCTTGCATCATACACAAAAATAAACTAAAAGTGGGTTTAAAGTCTTAAATGTGACACCTGAAACCATAAATATTCTAGAAGAAGGCAGAGGCTATAATTTCTCTGGCATTGGCTGTAACATTCTTTCGAGATACGTTTCCTGAGGCAAGGGAGATAAAAGCAAAAATCCCTTTTTTTTTTTTTTTTTTTTTAACTATCACACGGGGTGCCTGGGTGGCTCCGTTGATCAAATGTCTGACTTTGGCTCTGATCATAACCTCAGGGTCCTGGAATCAAGCCCTGCATTGGGCTCCAAGTTCAGTGGGGAGTCTGCTTCTCCCTCTGCTCCTCCCCCCACGGTGCATGCTCTCTCTCTCTCTCTCTCAGATAAATACAATCTTAAAACAAACAAAAAAAGCTATCAGGACTACATCAAAATAAATATTTTATGCACAGTGAAGGAACCAATCAAGAAAACTAAAAAAACAACCTACTGAATGGGAGATAATATTTGCAAATGACAAATCCAATAAAGGGTTAGTATCCAAAATATATAAAGAACTTATACAACTCAATACCCAAAAAACAAATAATCCAATTAAAAGATGGGCAGAAGACATGAACATATATTTCTCTAAAGAAGACATATGGATGGCCAACATAAAGTGAAAAGATGTCCAACATCATTTATCATTAGGAAAAATGCAAATCAAAACCATAATGAAATATCACCTCATACTTGTCAGAATGGCTAAAATCAGAAACATAAGAAACAACTACTATTGGTGAGGATGTGGAGAAAAAAGAACCCTCGTGCTCTTTTGGTGGAAACACAACTTGGTGCAGCCAGTGAGGAAAACCATATGGAAGTCTCTCAAAAAATAAAAAATATAGGAGGAGTCAAGATGGCGGAGAAGTAGCAGGCTGAGACTACATCAGGTAGCAGGAGATCAGCTCGATAGCTTATCTAAACATTGCAAACACCTACAAATCCAACGGGAGATCGAAGAGAAGAAGAACAGCAATTCTAGAAACAGAAAATCAACCACTTTCTGAAAGGTAGGACTGGCAGAGAAGTGAATCTAAAACGATGGGAAGATAGACCGTGGGGGGAGGGGCCGGCTCCCGGCAAGCGGCGGAGGAACGGAGCACAAAATCAGGACTTTTAAAAGTCTGTTCCACTGAGGGACATTGCTCCAGAGGCTAAACCAGGGTGAAGCCCACGCGGGGTCAGCGTGGCCCCAGGTCCCGCAGGGTCACAGAAGGATCGGGGGTGTCGGAGTGTCGCAGAGCTGGCAGGTATTAGAACGGAGAAGCCAGCTGCAGAGACAGAGCTGAGGACTGAACTCTCAGCTCGGGGTTACCTTGAACTGGTCGCGGGCTGGGTGAGCTCGGAGCGCGGCTAGAGGCTGGGGATATGGGAGTGATTAGGTGCTGTCCTCTGGGGGTGCACTGAGGAGTGGGGCCCCAGGCTCTCGGCTCCTCCGGGCCGGCGACTAGGAGGCCGCCATTTTCATTCCCATCCTCTGGAACTCTATGGAAAGCGTTCAGGGAACAGAAGCTCCCAAAAGCGAAACCGAACCGATTACTTAGTCCGGCCGCCGGTAAGGGCGGTGCAATCCCGCCTCGGGCAAAGACACTTGAGAGTCACTACAACAGGCCCCTCCCCCAGAAGATCAACAAAATATCCAGCCAGGACGAAGTTCATCTATCAAGGAAAGTAGGTTCAATTCCTAAGACAGCAGGGCAATTCCAGAGGAGGAGAAAGCAAAGCACGGAACTCATGGCTTTCTCCCCATGATTCTTTAGTCTTGCAGCTACTTCAATTTTTTTTCTCTTTTTTCAATTTTTTTTCTTTTTTCTTCTTCTGCTAAATTTTTTAAAACTTTTACCCTTTTCTTTTTTAACGTTTTTTGACTAGTTTATCTAAATATATACATTTTTCTTTCTTTTTTATATTTTTTCTTTATTTGTTTTATTTTTTAAATTTTTTTCTTTTTTTTTTCAGAACCTATTTTTATCCCCTTTCTCCCCCCCACAATTAGGGGTCTCTTCTCATTTGGTTACAGCGCATTTTTCTGGAGTCTTTGCCACCCTTTTAGTAGTTTATTTGCTCCTTCATATCCTCTTATATGGACAAAATGACAAGGCGGAAAAAATCACCACAAACAAAAGAACAAGAGACAGTACCGAAGGCTAGGGACCTAATCAACACAGACATTGGTAATATGTCAGATCAAGAGTTCAGAATGACGATTCTGAACATTCTAGCCGGGCTCGAAAAAGGCATGGAAGATATTAGAGAAACGCTCTCTGGAGATATTAAAGCCCTTTCTGGAGAAATTAAAGAACTAAAATCTAACCAAGTTGAAATCAAAAAAGCTATTAATGAGGTGCAATCAAAAATGGAGGCTCTCACTGCTAGGATAAATGAGGCAGAAGAAAGAATTAGTGATATAGAAGACCAAATGACAGAGAATAAAGAAGCCGAACAAAAGAGAGACAAACAGCTACTGGACCATGAGGGGAGAATTTGAGAGATAAGTAACACCATAAGACAAAACAACATTAGAATAATTGGGATTCCAGAAGAAGAAGAAAGAGAGAGGGGAGCAGAAGGTCTATTGGAGAGAATTATTGGAGAGAATTTCCCTAATATGGCAAAGGGAACAAGCATCAAAATCCAGGAGATGCAGAGAACCCCCCTAAAAGTCAACAAGAATAGGTCCACACCCCGTCACCTAATAGTAAAATTTAAAAGTCTTAGCGACAGAGAGAAAATCCTGGAAGCAGCCCATGAAAAGAAGTCTGTAACATACAAATGTAAAAATATTAGATTGGCAGCAGACTTATCCACAGAGACCTGGCAGGCCAGAAAGAACTGGCATGATATATTCAGAGCACTAAATGAGAAAAACATGCAGCCAAGAATACTCTATCCAGCTAGGCTATCATTGAAAATAGAAGGAGAGATAAAAAGCTTCCAGGACAAACAAAAACTGAAAGAATTTGCAAACAGCAAACCAGCTCTACAGGAAATTTTGAAAGGGGTCCTCTAAGCAAAGAGAGAGCCTAAAAGTAGTAGATCAGAAAGGTACAGAGACAGTATACAGTAACAGTCACCTTACAGGCTAATAATGGCACTAAATTCATATCTCTCAATAGTTACCCTGAATGTTAATGGGCTAAACGCCCCAATCAAAAGACACAGGGTATAAGAATGGATAAAAAAACAAAACCCATCAGTAAGTTGCCTACAAGAAACTCATTTTAGACGCGAAGACACCTCCAGATTTAAAGTGAGGGGGTGGAAAACAATTTACCATGCTAATGGGCATCAGAAGAAAGCTGGGGTGGCAATCCTTATATCAGATCAATTAGATTTTAAGCCAAAGACTATAATAAGAGATGAGGAAGGACACTATATCCTACTCAAAGGGTCTGTCCAACAAGAAGATCTAACAATTTTAAATATCTATGCCCCTAACGTGGGAGCAGCCAACTATATCAACCAATTAATAACAAAATCAAAGAAACACATCAATAATAATACAATAATAGTAGGGGACTTTAACACGCCCCTCACTGAAATGGACAGATCATCCAAGCAAAAGATCAACAAGGAAATAAAGGCCTTAAATGACACACTGGACCAGATGGACATCACAGATATATTCAGAACATTTAATCCCAAAGCAACAGAATACACATTCTTCTCTAGTGCACATGGAACCTTCTCCAGAATAGATCACATCCTGGGTCACAAATCAGGTCTCAACCAGTATCAAAAGATTGGGATCATTCCCTGCATATATTCAGACCACAATGCTCTGAAGCTAGAACTCAATTACAAGAGGAAAGCTGGAAAGAACTCAAATACATGGAGACTAAACAGCATCCTTCTAAAGAATGAATGGGTCAACCAGGAAATTAAAGAAGAATTGAAAAAATTCATGGATACAAATGATAATGAAAACACAACAGTTCAAAATCTGTGGGACACAGCAAAGGCAGTCCTGAGAGGAAAATATATAGCGGTAAAAGCCTTTCTCAAGAATCAAGAAAGGTCTCAAGTACACAACCTAACCTTACACGTAAAGGAGCTGGAGAAAGAACAAGAAAGAAACCCTAAACCCAGCAGGAGAAGAGAAATCATAAAGATCAGAGCAGAAATCAATGTAATAGAAACCAAAAAAACAATAGAAAAAATCAATGAAACTAGGAGCTGGTTCTTTGAAAGAATCAATAAGATTGATAAACCCCTGGCCAGACTCATCAAAAAGAAAAGAGAAAGGACCCAAATCAATAAAATCATGAATGAAAGAGGAGAGATCACAACTAACACCAAAGAAATACAGACAATTATAAGAACATACTATGAGCAACTCTACGCCAACAAATTTGACAATCTGGAAGAAATGGATGCATTCCTAGAGACATATAAACTACCACAACGGAACCAGGAAGAAATAGAAAACCTGAACAGGCCCATAACCAGTAAGGAGATTGAAACAGTCATCAAAAATCTCCAAACAAACAAAAGCCGAGGGCCAGACAGCTTCCCAGGGGAATTCTACCAAACATTTAAAGAAGAACTCATTCCTATTCTCCTGAAACTGTTCCAAAAAATAGAAATGGAAGGAAAACTTCCAAACTCATTTTATGAGGCCAGCATCACCTTGATCCCCAAACCAGACAAGGATCCCACCAAAAAAGAGAACTACAGACCAATATCCTTGATGAACACAGATGCAAAAATTCTCGCCAAAATACTAGCCAATAGGATTCAACAGTACATTAAAAGGATTATTCACCACGATCAAGTGGGATTTATTCCAGGGCTGCAGGGTTGGTTCAACATCCGCAAATCAATCAATGTGATAGAACACATTAATAAAAGAAAGAACAAGAACCATATGATACTCTCAATAGATGCTGAAAAAACATTTGACAAAGTACAGCATCCCTTCCTGATCGAAACTCTTCAAAGTGTAGGGATAGAGGGCACATACCTCAATATTATCAAAGCCATCTATGAAAAACCCACCGCAAATATCATTCTCAATGGAGAAAAACTGAAAGCTTTTCCACTAAGGTCAGGAACATGGCAGGGATGTCCATTATCACCACTGCTATTCAACATAGTACTAGAAGTCCTAGCCTCAGCAATCAGACAACAAAAAGAAATTAAAGGCATCCAAATTGGCAAAGAAGAAGTCAAACTATCACTCTTCACAGATGATATGATACCATATGTGGAAGACCCAAAAGACTCCACTCCAAAACTGCTAGAACTTGTACAGGAATTCAGTAAAGTGTCAGGATATAAAATCAATGCACAGAAATCAGTTGCATTTCTGTACACCAACAACAAGACAGAAGAAAGAGAAATTAAGGAGTCAATCCCATTTACAATTGTACCCAAAACTATAAGATACCTAGGAATAAACCTAACCAAAGAGGCTAAGAATCTATACACAGAAAATTATAAAGTACTCATGAAAGAAATTGAGGAAGACACAAAGAAATGGAAAAATGTTCCATGCTCCTGGATTGAAAGAATAAATATTGTAAAAATGTCCATGCTACCTAAAGCAATCTACACATTTAATGCAATCCCTATCAAAATACCATCCATTTTTTTCAAAGAAATGGAACAAATAATCCTAAAATTTATATGGAACCAGAAAAGACCTCGAATAGCCAAAGGAATATTGAAAAAGAAAGCCAAAGTTGGTGGCATCACAATTCCGACTTCAAGCTCTATTACAAAGCTGTCATCATCAAGACAGCATGGTACTGGCACAAAAACAGACACATAGATCAGTGGAACAGAATAGAGAGCCCAGAAATAGACCCTCAACTCTATGGTCAACTCATCTTTGACAAAGCAGGAAAGAATGTCCAATGGAAAAAAGACAGCCTCTTCAATAAATGGTGCTGGGAAAATTGGACAGCCACATGCAGAAAAATGAAATTGGACCACTTCCTTTCACCACACACGAAAATAGACTCCAAATGGATGAAGGACCTCAATGTGAGAAAGGAATCCATCAAAATCCTTGAGGAGAATGCAGGCAGCAACCTCTTCGACCTCAGCCGCAGCAACATCTTCCTAGGAACAACGGGAAAGGCAAGAGAAGCAAGGGCAAAAATGAACTATTGGGATTTCATCAAGATCAAAAGCTTTTGCACAGCAAAGGAAACAGTTAACAAAACCAAAGACAACTGACAGAATGGGAGAAGATATTTGCAAACGACATATCAGATAAAGGGCTAGTATCCAAAATCTATAAGGAACTTAGAAAACTCAACACCCAAAGAACAAAAAATCCAATCAAGAAATGGGCAGAGGACATGAACAGACATTTCTGCAAAGAAGACATCCAGATGGCCAACAGACACATGAAAAAGTGCTCCACGTCACTCTGCATCAGGGAAATACAAATCAAAACCACAATGAGATATCACCTCACACCAGTCAGAATGGCTAAAATTAACAAGTCAGGAAATGAGAGATGCTGGCGAGGATGCGGAGAAAGGGGAACCCTCCTCCACTGTTGGTGGGAATGCAAGCTGGTGCAACCAGTCTGGAAAACAGCATGGAGGTTCCTCAAAATGTTGAAAATAGAACTACCCTATGACCCAGCAATTGCACTACTGGGTATTTACCCTAAAGATACAAACATAGTGATCCGAAGGGGCACGTGTACCCGAATGTTTATATCAGCAATGTCTACAATAGCCAAACTATGGAAAGAACCTAGATGTCCATCAACAGATGAATGGATAAAGAAGAGGTGGTATATATACACAATGGAATACTATGCAGCCATCAAAAGAAATGAAATCTTGCCATTTGCGATGACGTGGATGGAACTAGAGGGTTTCATGCTTAGTGAAATAAGTCAGTCGGAGAAAGACAACTATCATATGCTCTCCCTGATATGAGGACATGGAGAAGCAACATGGGGGGTTAGGGGGTTAGGAGAAGAATAAATGAAACAAGATGGGATTGGGAGGGAGACAAACCATAAATGACTCTTAATCTCACAAAACAAACTGGGGGTTCCTGGGGGGAGGTGGGATTGGGAGAGGGGGAGGGGGCTATGGACATTGGGGAGGGGAGGCGAACCATAAGAGACTATGGACTCTGAAAAACAACCTGAGGGTTTTGAAGGGTCAGGGGTGGGAAGTTGGGGGAACAGGTGGTGGGTAATAGGGAGGGCACGTTTTGCATGGAGCACTGGGTGTTGTGCAAAAACAATGAATACTGTTACACTGAAAAAAATAAATAAAATTAAAAAAAAATAAAATATATAACTATCCTACATTATGGATATTTACCCAAAGAATATAAAAACAGAATTTCAAAGGATATACATTTATTGCTGTATTATTTACAGTAATCAAACTATAGAAGCAGCCCAAATGTCCATGGATAGATGAGTGGATAAAGAAGGTGTGGTGTATATACATATAATGGAATATTATTCAGCCATAAAAAGGAATAATATCTTGTCATTTGCAACAACATGTATGGATCTAGAGATTATAATGCTAAGTAAATTAAGTCAGTGAGAAAAAACAAATACCATATAATTTCACTCATATGTGGAACTTAAGAATAAAGCAAATGAACGAAGGGAAAAAAAAAAGAGAAAGGTTGAAAACATGAAACAGATTCTTAACTATACAGAACAAATGGTGCTTACCAAAAACGAGGTAGTGGGAGGATGGGTGAAATAGGTGGTGGGGATTAAAGAATACAGTTGTGATGAGCATTGAGTTATGCATAGAATTGTTGAATCACTATATTGTACACCTGAAACCAATATAACACTATATATATGTATATATATATTTTCAATATATTTAATTCCAATACATATATAGGTAATGAAATTAAATTTTATATTATATATTATATATAATATGTTACATATAACATATTATATATAGGAATTAAAATTTTAAAAGTTAATAAATAAAAAAAGAAGAATCTGTTATATACTTATGGTCACAAAACCCTTTATTCAAATAACATGAAGTATCATACTATGGAACACACTTTGGGAAGAGATTGGTTAATTGTTCCATTATTTATGATCTTTATATTGTTTATGGGATGAATATACTTGCGAATACCAGGTTTTTCTATAATTTGAGTTATATTCTTAAAATAGATTTCTTAAATTGAAATTAGGAGGTGAAATTATAGATACTTTTAGAAGATATATATGGATATTGCTTACATTTCCAAAAGAGTTCTGCTGATTACAATGTATTTGAGGCTGTGTCTTTCCTTGTACATTTCCCTGCATTTGTATTATCATATTTTAAATCTTTGCTAATAGGAAAAAACATATATAATTTGATTTCCATTTATTCTATGAAATATCTGAGATGTTTGAAAAAACTATATAATTCATTCTATTAATCTTAACATAATTATATTTTCATACATTTTTATTCAATTTGAAACTCTTAACATCTGTTTAAGGCTTAGTTACTGCGTCCTAACAAATGTTAATATTTAGTTGTGCTATATTCAAGACAAAAAAATTATACTACTTTCTTTTTTATCCTTTCTAATAAAGTTCAATGTCATTTCAAGGGTCAAAATTTTCAAGGGTCAAAAACATTTCAACTGAGAATTTTCTGTGAACTTGGTATTAGCAGTCCCATTTGTTCCAAGGAGCAAAAACTGACATGAGCTATTTTAAGGAAAACAGAAATTTTCAAAGAAACAACAAGGTATTAATAATTTGGTAGTTTGCTAGAGTATCTCTCAGAATTCCAAGTTTTTGAACAATCAAACCACAGAGAGGCCGAGGCTAAGTCAAGCTCACTACATTCAGACTTGCCATTCTGAAAGTCAAAGTTTATTTTTAAATTTTTTTCAGTGTTTCAAGATTCATTGTTTATGCACCATATCCAGTGCTCCATGCAATACACACCTTAATACAAACCACCAGTCTCACCCTACCCCCATGTCCCTCCCTTCCAAAATCCTCTGTTTCTCAGAGTCCACAGTCTCTCATGGTTTGCCTCCCCCTCTGATTTCCCCCAATTCACTTTTCCTTTCCTTCTCCTCATGTCCTCTGTGTTATTCTTTATGTTCCACAGATAAGTGAAACCATATGATAATTGACTTTCTCTGCTTGGCTTATTTCACTCAGCATAATCTCCTCCAGTCCTCTCTGTGTTGATACAAAAGTTGGGTATTCATCCTTTCTGATGGAGGCATAATATCCCATTGTATATATGGACCATATCTTCTTTATCCATTCATCCGTTGAAGGGCATCTTAGCTCTTTCTACAGTTTGGCGACTGTGGCCATTGCTGCTATGAACAGTGGGATACGGATGGCCCTTCTTTTCACTACATCTGTATCTTTGGGGTAAATACCCAGTAGTGCAATTGCAGGTCATAGGGTAACTGTATTTTTAATTTCTTCAGGAATCTTCACACTGTTTTCCAAAGTGACTGCACCAACTTGCATTCCCACCAACAGTGTAAGAGGGTTCCCTTTTCTCCACATCCTTTCCAACAACTGTTGTTTCCTATTTTATCTGCCATTCCTATTGGTGTACAGTGGTATCTCAGTGTGCTTTTGATTTGAATCTCCCTGATGGCTAATGAAGTTTTAATAAGACTTTGCCTCAACCGCTTTATACTTGTGACTCATTCCAAATTTCAGATTTGCAGATTAGATAAACTGATTAGGCGGGAAGGATGCAGCTGACAGTAGATGGAATATTAGTGATACCTTTCTGACTGTAACTTGTTGGGTTTCCCATGAAAACTCCCAGTCCCAAAAGTCAACAAATCAGGTCTCAGGTCATCAGAAAAAGCAGAAGGAAGTGATGTGTCAATTACAGCAGCCCTACTTTGTGGTTAGAGTCCCATCTTCTTCTTGTGTTTGTTCTTTGTTTTTTGTTTATTCTCCCCATGCCTTCACACTCTGAACCTATCAATAGAAGTTGGAGCCTTTAGTTGGAGCCAAATCAGTTATGATCTGAATTAGTTTAAAGAGCTTCATTAGAGATCTAATAATATTAGGGAGTCAATTTTTATAAATGCTTATTGACTATCTTAAAAAGCAAATCTTCTATATATTTGGTATATGACAGTTTGGTTCTTTATGCCTTCATTCATTCTTTCATTGTTTAATCTTCTACAGAAAATTAGTTGCATGTTAAATCTTTTACTATAATTCTGTTTCTAAAAAGACATACCCTAGACAAAATGCAACCTGCACAAGTGTTTTGTTAAGCACATATAGAGCTTTGTGTTTGCTGGTTTTTAATGGTAAAATATACATAACAACATAAAGTTTACCATTTTAATCATTTTAAAAATGTACTATTCAGGGGGCTCCTGGGTGGCTCTGTGGGTTAAAGCCTCTGCCTTCGACTCAGGTCATGATCCCAGGGTCCTGGGATGGAGCCCCGCATCGGGCTCTCTGCTCAGCAGGGAGCCTGCTTCCTCCTCTCTCTCTGCCTACTTGTGATCTCTGTCTGTCAAATAAATAAATAAAAATAAAATCTTAGAAAAAATGTACTATTCAGTTCTATTAAGTACATTCACATTGTTGTAAAATTAGCAACACTATCCATCTCTAAATTTTTCTTTATCATCCCAAACTGAATCTATCCATTAAATAACAATTCCTCCAAGTCTCCATCCCAGCTCCTAAAGACCACCATTGTACTTTCTGACTCTCAAATTTTACTCTTCTAGGTGTCTCATATAAGTGAAATTATACAACATGTGTCTCTTCGTATTTGGATTATTTCATTTAACATATAGTTTTCATGGTTTATGCATGTGATAGCATGTATTAGAATTTCTTTCCTTTTTAAGACTGAATAATATATCATGGTATGTATACACCACATTCTATTTATCCATTCGTCTGTTGATGAAGATTTCAGTTTTTCCTCCTTTTGTGTATTGTAAATAATGCCAGTATGAACAGTGGTGTACAAATATTTGAATCCCTGTTTTCAATTCTTATGAGTATATACCTAGATGTGGCATTGCTGGATCATGTGATAATTTTATGTTAATTTTTGGGGGGAACTGCCAAACTGTCTTCCACAGCAGCTGTACCATTTTATGTTCTTATTAGCAATGTGCAATGGTTCCAATTTCTCCACATCCTTGTCAACACTATTATTTTTTTTATAATAGTTATCCTAGTAAGTGTGAAGTACTATCTAATTGTGGTGTTGATTTGCATTGCCATGTAATGTTTTGAAGTATTTGAAGTATTATGAAGTAGCCAATACCGAAAAAATCTGCAGATTTTACATAGAAACTCAGAATTGCAGCTACTTTTGAAAAACCAGTAGGTGTGATAACATACAGTTCCACCCTGGCAGCCATGATTTGGACACAAGAAGTGGCAACCTCCTTTAGATAGAACATATGCTTTCTTACACCAGGTAGACATTTGTTTCAGGTCACCCTCCAAGGACAATTCATTTATATTATTTGAATAGCCTCTAAAACTAGTAAGTTCATAGTCCTTGTATTAGACAATATATGCTCTCATCTGGATTTGATCCATAAATATTCTGATGGCCAGCTGTTATGCAGTTGAGATGCCAATAATTGACTCAGAAAAAGGAATTTAGTAGGCTGAGTGAAATGACTATATTTCGGTTGCCATGACCATCTTAGCTCTACAAACATGTAGTCTATGGGTTTTAATTAGGAATGTGTCATAAATTAAAATGATTAAAATAAAATGATTTTCAAAAGTGTTGCTATTTTGAGTGTCTTAAAAATTTAATTAAATTCAAGAAAGATTTGGAAATTGCCTTAAGGTACTTAAGCAAGTAGTTTGTAAAAACAAGGAAAAGTAAATAGCTATTTTAATGGGAAAAACACCCAACCATGAAGATTATTTTTCTAACTTTTAACTGTAACAAGGCACTTTTGGCTGGGGTCTATTCATGGCTACTACAACACCTCCAGCATCAACACCCTAACCCTCCATATGGTATCTGCTTGAAATATTTCCTTTTTAATAGAGAAGGGAGAAAGGTTACAGCATGATAATAACAATGTATTACATTTATTCCCTTATATGTCTTGCTTTTGAATCCTGATTAAGGGAGAAGATAAAGGCAGAAACACACAGAAAAATTTTGGACAGAATCAGAACTGCATTGGAAATGAGGAAACCAAATATGGACAGAATTGAAGAGAAGGAATTTTGCTTCTGTATAAAATGCTGCAATGCAGCCGGAAGACTGAAAACTTGGCAATGTTCCAATATGGCAACCTTTGCAATTGTTGATTTCCTGATGGACATCATCAGTGTTGATTCTTCTCTGGGGAGTTTAGTGCAGTTTCTGGACAAGCAGAAGCAAAACCTGAATAAGAGCCTGTGTGGTGACTAGTTGAAATACTGTCATATTGATTTATTATGTGAAAAACCCAGTTGGGAGCAACCACAAAAAAAATAAGGGCACTTAAAGGTGTTCTAATTTTCCAAAATCAGTTTCCTGGGGACTTTTGCCATTATAATTTGAAAAATAAAAATACGTGCAAATTTACTGTACCTTTGGATTTGGAATTATTGGGTTATGAATTTATATTAGTTAAAATGCCCTCTGCTCAGACAGAATCACTTTTTCAAAATGATCTAACAGTGAGAAGAATGGTCTTTTGCATAACATTAATGCAGAGGAAGTGTAGTATGCAAGCATGATGGTTCACATTTCTGCTGTCCTCATGGTGTTGCTCTTCTCCACAGAGTAATTATGCCCAGGCTGGCTGGTAGGAGGAAATTTGCTGCCACTGCAGTGTCATATTCAAGTATGTGTCTAGGGAGAAAAATAGGGGGAGCTATTCCCAGAGTCCCTCATGGACTTTCCATTGCATGTCATACAGAACTTGGTAAAATACCCCACTGTGAGAGTATAATGTTAAAGGGAATGAGATTTCCATGATTGACTTCAATTTATTAGAATGTCTTCCTGAGGTTAGGAATGGGTATCACCTTCTCATTATCACATGGGGTAGAGTTGAACTGCAACAGAAAAAGGAATTCAAATATGGCAGATGGATAAAATAGATGTCACATAGACAGTCAGCAGTGTCTCTCTTTAAAACATCTGAAGCACAACTGAAGCAATGCATACTCCCATCTCCCACAGGACACCAGTGTTTGGTTTCAAAGGAACTCGATCTTATCCACTCAGCTAGGAACCACACAGAAGGAAGCTGAAACCATGGGGACAACCTAAAGAAAGTAATTCATTAAATGATCATGTAGACAGAGTTAGCTTCTATGAGAAAACTTACAAACAACCTTGTCTTCAGACCAGGAAGGAACAATGAAACGTGAGCAAAAGAAAAAGAAGGCAAAGGTTTTAGGAACTCAAAGGGGTCTCATTATGGCTGAAGATTAATTTAAAAAAAAAGTTTTTCATTTGTTGGTTTGTTTCAATGTTATGTTTTCTTCTCTGCATCTTTTCCATGCAACCTCTCACAGTCCTTCTGTATTTTATTATTTTGATGAATCTATCATTTCCTCTGCATTACCTCTATTTACAATTACTTGCTATTAAAATGTATGGTGTGGATACATATGCCAAAGTACATAAAGGGCAAAAGTATGAAAGAAACGAGAATTTGGGAGGGTTAAAGAGGCTGTATGACCTTCCTGGTATAGTTTAGTACAATTATGCCATAGAATATTGCTTTACATACTGGATTAGATTAAGTAGAGAATCAAATTACTATCATTACTTTCATGCTTTATTTTTTCAATTCAGTGCTTTTATGTGTATAGGACCAATATGCTATTGAAAACATTATATATAATCTATCATTCCTTTGTATAACTTTTTATAAGAATACAAATTCATTTAATTCATTGTCAATGTCATTTAAAGGAAACATCACTTTTATATTTACCCTAATTTCATGTGTTTCATTATTTAGTCAGTCTACATTTATTAAAAATTTACAAAAGATTGTAAGTTATAACGTTTGTGCTCTAACTGAAAAAACTGGCCTACATAAGTGCAAATAGAATTAAGAATATATATGAGGTGATTTTTTGAACTTTCTACCACAGCATGTTTAAAAAAATATTTGGAATATCCACAGAGTAATACAGTTTAAATAATAAATGACTCCAGAGGAAATCGATTTTGAGACCAGCATTAAAGCATGTGTCTGGCCAGTACTGAAGTTAAAAGAGAAGTTGAGGAAAGTCCTTCAAAGGTAGAAAGTGGTGGCTTGCAATTAAATGAAGGTAAGGATGATGATTTTACTGTTGAGAGGAATGTAAGAGAATTTATATGGTGCATTATAGGAATTGTGGTCCTTGAGATGATAAGAAGACTTCAAAGAAATATTGTACTGAATGCCTCAGAATCCTAGAAGCATGTGTTCAGAGGAAATGTACAAAAATAATTAACTCTAAACTACTATAAAAATGTGTGTAAAGTAACAAGAATCTATGTTAACTGATACTGTTTGGATAAGATCATGGACTAATGAATTTTATAACTAACTCATGATATTGTGGGTGATGCCTTAACTTTGAGGAGACTTGATTACACTTCACAGGAGTACTTGAAAAAAAAAAAGTTTCCTGCAAATTAGTTGAGTTACACAGTGTAGTGTTTTCAATTAACTAGGCTTTGTTGATTTCTAAAGTTCTTTAAATCATTAATGCATACTTTTGTAACTTTAGATGAAATGTATTTCTAATTAGCTTATAGACCCATAGATTTCCTTGATAAGATGATAAACTTGTTTAAAATACTGAGGGTATATTCAACTAAGTCATGCTTCATCATGACTGAAAAGCTACAATTTTATCTGATAATGATATTTTAAAAATTACCTGAAAATAAACTAATTATATTTTCCTCAAAATGTTTTAAAATGGTCATTAATTTGTGCACTTAATTTTACCCTTGTAATCTGTAATTATTCCATCCAGCTGGTAAATACACATCTACAATTCTTCCCATGCATAATGAGCTACTTAGATTGTAGTAGTTGAATTTGAAATTTGAATTCCAAGTAGCAACACTCTCATTAGAAATATTTGTAGTACTTTCATCACATTTAAATATTCTTTAAGTTTAAAATGTGCTTGGCCATAAATATATGATCATTATAAGAAGTTCTACATAGAAATACAAGTGGCCTACAAATGCCTTCACATTTTCTATGCTAATGTGGTGCTACTATAAAAATGGAAAGTATACTATAACAATTTTTATCCAATTTGCAGTTCACTGCCTTTAACACTGGTAACACATTGAATGCACATAAGGCTCCCTTGCTCATCTGATTAAACATCATCATATTCCGGTCCCAAACTATTCAATTCAAATGTATGCCCTAGCATTTAATAGTAAGGTTTTCTTTTAGATTAAGAGGCATAGAAAATAATAGAAAACTGCTTTTAAAAGACTCATAACCAAAGTTACACATTTCAAATTCATTTATCATTAACTCAACAAATATTTACTTCCACCCACTGTATGACACATGTTCTTGTACTGGTCGAAAAGGGAAATAAGACATGAATCCCAAAATTAAATTTGCATATAGAAGAAAGAAATGTACCCCTCGGTTTTTCTTAATTTTCCTAAAATTTGATTAATGATTTTCCTCTCTAGTCTCCCAAAAACTATTTTTGAAAAAGCTTTTGTGCATCTATAAGTTGCCAACAACAGGATGGTCCTTGTGATAGACTATAGCATGGTCAGAATATTTTGTCATGTGTCCCATCAAGAGGTAGAATCTAGTCTCCTACCCACTGAATTGCAGTTGGACTTAGGAAATTGATTTTACATATAGAATAAGGTGGAAGTGACAGTTGTATGAGTTCTGCAGTTTAGGCTTTAAGAACACTCTGCAATTCGGGATCTCTTCTGGTTCCATACAAGTTTTAGGATTGTTTGTTCCAGCTATTTGAAAAATGCTGGTGGAATTTTGATTGGGATGGCATTGAAAGTATAAATTGCTCTAGACAGTATAGACATTTTAACAATGTTTATTCTTCTGATCCATGAGCATGGAATGCTCCTCCATCTTTTGCATCTTCTTCAGTTTCTTTCATGAGTGTTCTGTAGTTCCTCGAGTACAGATCCATTATCTCTTTGGTTAGGTTTATTCCCAGGTATCTTACGGTTCTTGGTGCTATAGTAAATGAAATCGATTCTCTCATTTCCCTTTCTATGTGTTCATTGTTAGTATATAAGAAAGCAACTGATTTCTGTACATTGATTTTGTATCCTGCCACATTACTGAATTGCTATATGAGTTCTAGTAGTTTGGGGGTGGAGTCTTTTGGGTTTTCCATACAAAGTATCATGTCATCTGCAAAGAGAGAGAGTTTGACTTCTTTTTGCCAATTTGAATACTTTTTATCTCTTTTTGTTGTCTGATTGCTGTTGCTAGGACTTCTAGTACTATGTTGAACAACAGTGGCGAGAGTGGTTATCCTTGTCGTGTTCCTGATCTCAAAGGGAAGACTGTCAGCTTTACCCCAAAGGAGGATGATACTCACTGTGGGTTTTTCATAGATAGATTTTATGAAGTCGAGGTATTTTTCCTCTATCCCTATTCTTTGAAGGGTTTAAATCAGTAACGGATGCTGTAGCTTGTCAAATGCTTTTTCTGCATCAATTGAGAGGACCATGTGGTTTTTCTCTCTTCTCTTACTGATTTGTTCTATCACAATGATTGATTTGCAAATGTTGAACCACCTTGCATCCCCTGGGTAAACCCCACCTGGTCATGGTGGATAATCTTTTTAATGTGCTGTTGAATCCTACTGGCTAGGATCTTGTTGAGAATCTTGGCATCCATATTCATTAAGGATATTGGTCTGAAATTCTCCTTTTTGGTGGGGTCTGATCCCCAAACCAGGATCCCCTGGTTTGGGGGTCAGGGTAATGCTGGCTTCATAAAAAGAGCCTGGAAGCTTTCCTTCTGTTTCTACTTTTTGAAACAGCTTCAGGAGAATAGTATTATTTCTTCTTCGAATGTTTGGTAGAATCCTCCAGGTAATCTGGCAGGTCCTGGGCTTTTGTTTTTTGGGAGGTTTTTGATCACTGCTTCAATCTCATTCCTAGATATTGGTCTATTCAGGTTGCCAGTTTCTTCCTGATTCAGTTTTGGAAGTTCATAGATTCCAGGAATGCATCCATTTCATCTATGTTGCTTAACTTATTGGCACATAACTGTTGATAATAGTTTCTGATGATCGTTTCTATTTCCTTGGTGTTAGAGGTGATCTCTCCCTTTTCATTCATAATTTTATTAATTTGGGTCCTCTGTCATTTCTTCTAGATTAGTTTGGCTAGTGATTTATTGATCTTATGGATTCTTTAAAAAAAAAAAACCAACTTCTAGTTTCATTGATGTGTTCTACTGTATCTCTAGTTTCTATCTCATTGATCTCTGCTCTAATCTTGATTATTCCATTTCTTGCTCATGGAACCAGAAGAGACCCTGAATTGCTAAGGAAATGTTGAAAAAGAAAAACAAAATGGGGTATCATCTTGCCTTATTTCAAGCTTTTCTCCAAAGCTATGATCACCAATAAAGCATGGTATTGGCACAAAAACAGACTCATAGACCAGTGGACCAGAATAGAGAGCACAGATATGGATTCTCAACTCTATGGTCTAGTAATCTTCGACAAAGCAGGAAAAAATATACAGTGAAAAAAGTCTCTTCAATAATTGGTGCTGGGAAAATTGGATAGCTATGTAGAGAAGAATGAAACTTGACCACTGTTTTACAACATACACAAAGATAAACTAAAAATGGATAAAAGACCTCAATGTGAGGCAGGAATCTATCAAAATCCTAGAGGAGAACATAAGTAGTAACCTCTTCACATCAGCCACAGCAACTTGTCTCCAAAGGTCTTGTCTCCAAAGCAAAGGAAACAAAGGGGAATATGAACTTTTGGGACTTCATCAAGATCAAAAGTTTCTGCACAGCAAAGGAAACAGTCAACAAAACAAGAAGCACCCACGGAATGGGGGAAGATATTCGCAAATGACCCTACAGACAAAAGGCTGATGTCCAAGATCTATAAAGAACTCCTCAAATTCAACACACACAATACAGAAAATCACATCAAAAAATGGGCAGAAGACATGAACAGACAATTCTCCATAGAAGACATACAAATGGCTAACAGACACATGAAAAAACGTTCATCATCCTTAGCCATCAGGGAGATTCAAATCAAAACCACATTGAGATATCACTTTATACCAGTTAGAATGGCCAAAATCAACAAGACTGTAAACAACAAGTGTTGGAGAGGATGTGGAGAAAGGGAAATCCTTTTACACTGTTGGTGGGGAATGCAAGTTGGTGCAGCCACTTTGGAAAACAGAGTAGAGATTCCTTAAGAACTTAAAAATAGAGCTACCCTATGATCTGCAATTGCACTACTGGGTATTTATCCCAAAGATACAGATGTAGTGAAAAGAATGGCCATCTGGACATGATTCTTTATATGGAAAACCCAAAAGACCCACCCCTAAACTTCTAGAACTCATACAGCAATTCAGTAATGTGGCATGATACAAAGTCAATGTACAGAAATCAGTTTAGTTATATACTAAATATAAAAATACAGAAAGGGAAATGAGAGAATCGATTCCATTTACAATAGCACCAAGAACCATAAGATACCTGGGAATAAACCTAACCAAAGAGGTAAAGGATCTGTACTCGAAGAACTACAGAACACTCATGAAAGAAATTGAAGAAGACACAAAAAGATGGAAGACCGGGGCGCCTGGGTGGCTCAGTGGGTTAAAGCCTCTGCCTTTGGCTCAGGTCATGATCCCAGGGTCCTGGGATCAAGCCCCACATCGAGCTCTCTGCTCAGCAGGAAGCTTCCTCCTCTCTCTCCCTGCCTGCCTCTCTGACTAGTTGCAATCCCTGTCTATCAAATAAATAAATAAAATCTTTAAAAAAAAAAAGAAAAAAAGATGGAAGACCATTCCATACTCTTGGATCAGAAGAATAAACATTGTGAAAATGTCTATACTGCCTAGAACAATCTATACTTTTAATGCCATTCCTATCAAAATTCCACTGTATTTTTCAAAGAGCTGAAGCAAATAATCCTAAAATTTGTATGGAATCAGAAGATACCCCGAATTGCTAAGGAAATGTTGAAAAACAAAACAAAACTGGGGGCATCAAGTTACTTGATTTCAAGCTTTACTACAAAACTGTGATCACCAAGACAGCATGGTACTGGCATAAAAACAGACACACAGACCAGTGGAACAGAATAGACAGCCCAGATATGGACCCTCAACTCTATGGTCAAATAATCTTTGACAAAACAGGAAAAAATATACAGTGGAAAAAAGACAGTCTCTTCAATAAATGGTGCTGGGAAAATTGGACAGCTATATGTAGAAGAATGAAACTCGATTGTTCTCTTACACCATACACAAAGATAAACTCAAAATGGATAAAATACCTCAACGTGAGACAGAAATCCATCAGAATCCTAGAGGAGAACATAGGTAGTAACATCTTCGATATCAACCACAGCAACTTCTTTCAAGATATGTCTCCAAAGGCAAAGGAAACAAAAGCGAAAATGAACTTTTGGGACTTCATCAAGATCAAAACCTTCTGCACAGGAAGGAAACAGTCAACAAAACAAAGAGGCAACCCACGGAATGGGAGAAGATATTTGCAAATGACAGTACAGACAAAAGGTTGATGCCCAGGATCTATAAAGAACTTCTCAAACTCAACACATACAAAACATATAATCATATTAAAAAATGGGCAGAAGATATGAACAGACACTTCTCCAATGAAGACATACAAATGGCTATCAGACACATGAAAAAATGTTCATATCACTAACTATTAGGGAGATTCAAATTAAAACCACATTGAGATACCACCTTACACCAATTAGAATGGCCAAAATTAGCAAGACAGGAAACAAACCTGTGTTGGAAAGGATGTGGAGAAAGGGGAACCCTCTTACACTGTTGGTGGGAATGCAAGTTAGTGCAGCCACTTTGGAAAACAGTGTGGAGATCTAAGAAATTAAAAATAGAGCTTCCCCATGACCCTGCAATTGCACTACTGGGACTTACCCCAAAGATACAGATGTAGTGAAAAGAAGGGCCATCTGTACCTCAATGTTTATAGCAGCAATGGCCATGGTCGCCAAACTGTGGAAAGAACCAAGATGCTCTTCAACAGACAAATGGATAAGGAAGATGTGGTCCATATACACGATGGAGCATTATGCCTTCATCAGAAAGGATGAATACCCAACTTTTGTATCAACATGGATAGGACTGGAAGAGATCATGCTGAGTGAAATAAGTCAAGCAGAGAGAGTCAATTACCATACAGTTTCCCTTATTTGTGGAGCATAACAAAGAACATGGAGGACATGGGGAGATGGAGAGGAGAACGGAGTTGAAAGAAATTGGGAGACTATGGACTCTGAAAAACAACCTGAGGGTTTTGAAGGGGTGGGGTGTGGGAGGTTGGGGAAGCAGGTGGTGGGTAATAGAAAGGGCATGTATTGCATGGAGCACTGGGTGTGGTGCAAAAACAATGAATTCTGTTAATCTGAAAAGAAATACGTTAAAAAAATAAACAAAAAACGACGACGTGGATGGAACTAGAGCGTATCATGCTTAGTGAAATAAGTCAATCGGAGAAAGACAACTATCATATGATCTCCCTGATATGAGGACATGGAGAAGCAACATGGGGGGGTAGGGGGATAGGAGAAGAGTAAATGAAACAAGATGGGATTGGGAGGGAGACAAACCATAAATGACTCTTAATCTCACAAAACAAACTGGGGGTTGCTGGGGGGAGGTGGGATTGGGAGAGGGGGAGCGGGCTATGGACATTGGGGAGGGGAGGCGAACCATAAGAGACTATGTACTCTGAAAAACAACCTGAGGGTTTTGAAGGGTCAGGGGTGGGAGGTTGGGGCAACCTGAGGGTTTTGAAGGGTCAGGGGTGGGAGGTTGGGGGAACAGGTGGTGGGTAATGGGGAGGGCACGTTTTGCATGGAGCACTGGGTGTTGTGCAAAAAGAATGAATACTGTTACACTGAAAAAATAAATAAAATGAAAAAAAAAAAAAAAAAAAAAAAAGAAAAAAGAAGGGCCATCTGTATCCCAATGTTCATAGCAGCAATGGCCACAGTCGCCAAACTGTAGAAAGAGCTGAGATGTCCTTCAACGGGTTAATGGATAAAGAAAATATGGTCCATATATACAATGGAATATTATGCCTCCATCAGAAAGGATGAATACCCAACTTTTGTATCAGCATGGATGGAACTGGAGGAGATTATGCTGATAAGTCAAGCAGAGAGAGTCAATTATCATATGGTTTCACTTACTTGTGGAGCATAAGGAATAACACAGAGGACATTAGGAGAAGGAAAGGAAAAGTGAATTGGGGGAAATCAGAGGGGGAGACAAACCATGAGAGACTGTGGATTCTGAGAAACAAACTGAGAGTTTTGGAGGGAAGGGGTGTGGGGGGTTGGGTGAGACTGGAGGTGGGTATTAAGGAGGGCACATATTGGATGAAGCATGGAGTATGGTGTATAAACAGTGAATTTTGGAGCACACACACATACAAATTAAATTAAATTAAAAAGAACAGCAACAACAAAAAAACAAAAGGAACACTCTGCCGTTTCTGCATTAGCTCTTTTGGAACAACTTCCTAAAAATGGCATGTTAGAAATCTACTTTGTCTAACAAGAGATTTAGAAGGCATATAGAGGAAAATTGAAATGCCCAAGCTTCTAGCACACACTGTGAGTTGCATAAGTGAGGTTATCTTGCCTCATTCAATCCAATGTGGAAACAACCAGGTAAGTATAGGCACATCTTAGATCTTAGATCTTGGGTAATCTTAGCTGACATTACAACCACTAGCTATCTGAGCCCAGATCAAGTTCTTATTCCATAGAATTTCTAGCTTAAATGGTTGTTTTAATCTACCAACGTCTCAGGTAGCTTGATATTGAGCACTGAATTGCTAAAACTGGCACACACACTTGCAAGTGTATTCATCAGTCTCCACTGCCTCCACAAATCGGGGTTTATTCAGAGTCCCTCTGTTTTAGTCCTATCAGCCCTGCCTATAAAAATCTTCAATAGCTCCTTTCTGCCATAGAATGTCTCTATACCCCCACATAGACATTATTGTTTTGTCTTGCTTATGAAAATAATCCTTGAAAATTCATTATATCTCCAACCCTGTGTATCTCTCACTAAACCTCATAAAGGAAGATACTGGAATCTTTAAAAAAGTAGATCTTAGAAAAATAAATACACAGTATGTGTGTCACAAATTCCTCTCTATCACTCAGAGCTGATATCACTAATATACCGTAGTGTTCTTTCCCATGGAGAAATGACATAGATTAAGAATCTTTCACATATATGGTTTGTCTCCCTCCCAATCCCATCTTGTTTCATTTATTCTTCTCCTATCCCCCTAACCCCCCATGTTGCTTCTCCATGTCCTCATATCAGGGAGATCATATGATAGTTGTCTTTCTCCGATTGACTTATTTCACTAAGCATGATACGCTCTAGTTCCATCCACGTCGTCGCAAATGGCAAGATTTCATTTCTTTTGATGGCTGCATAGTATTCCATTGTGTATATATACCACATCTTCTTTATCCATTCATCTGTTGATGGACATCTAGGTTCTTTCCATAGTGCTGGGGGGAGGTGGGACTGGGAGAGGGGGAGGGGGCTATGGATATTGGGGAGGGGAGGCGAACCATAAGAGACTATGGACTCTGAAAAACAACCTGAGGGTTTTGAAGGTGGGAGGTTGGGGGAACAGGTGGTGGGTAATAGGGAGGGCACGTTTTGCATGGAGCACTGGGTGTTGTGCAAAAACAATGAATACTGTTACGCTGAAAAAAATAAATAAAATGAAAAAAAAAGATTAAAAAAAAAAAAAGAATCTTAAACATAGCTCCCTGGGTGAGCATTACCAACTAATCTACACAGGCACATGAGAAATCAGGTTTTTCCTATATTTAGCAATTCCTAGTATCATGCCCTCTGCCATACCAAGACTATCTAAATTCCTAGGCAAATACTCTAGTAGGAAGTGATGTAACCTGGGAAGAGCAACATAATTTATCTTGTTTATATCACATTAACACAATTTTAATCTCTTAATTCTCATTTGAAGACAGCATTGTATTTAATACATATTCATTCATCATACTAGTAACATTTCTAAATTTCACTTCTGTTGCAAAGTGTTTAAGGAAAAATTATTCTCTCTTTTGCTTAATAACTTTGTTGAATCAAGAATTGACCAAGATTTCCAGTTAACACAAAAAACTGAGACTACTAAATATTAGATCAGTGTTTTACAAATATTCCTCTGAAATAATCAAATTAATCTTAAAATTTTGATTTTTCTTTTTGCTTTATCCTTTGAGAATGTAGTAAAACTTGTAAAAAATAATCATCTAAATAAAATGTAACAATTACTGTGAATAAAGGTAAATACCATAGATAACTGATAAAAAAGCATACTTTTAATAATCTGGAAACTCCATTTGGAGCATTAGTTACCTCCCGCCCATATTCTGAAATCTCATAGTTATTTCAGTGGCAGATTTATTTATCAACCACTAAATTTATCCGAATTATTGCCAGAAATTGATAACATAAACTGCAAGTTTCTTTTTTTTTTTTTTAAGATTTTATTTATTTATCTGACAGACAGAGATCACAAGCAGGCAGAGAGGCAGGCAGAGAGAGAGGAGGAAGCAGGACCTCCGCCAAGCAGAGAGCCAGACGCGGGGCCCAGGACCACAACCCTAGCCGAAAGGCAGAGGCCTTATTAACCCACTGAGCCACCCAGGCATCCCCAACTGCAAGTTTCTTAATTAAAAAGGTCATAATTTGTATTTTATTTTGAGTAGTTATTTTTAAATTATTTTATGGTAAAGGTTAATCAATTAATTTTATTAGAGATTAATTGAGAATTTTCTAAATATGCCTGTTTTATCATATTGCAGCATACAGAAGTAGTAAAAGTAGTCAATACTACCATCAAGTATTTGAAACACTGTACATTGAACTTATTACATTAATTCTTTAAATAAAAAATATAACATATATTATTTACACACACACACACATATATATGTATATATACATATATATATATATATATATTTATTTATTTATTTCAAGCACCATAACTCAAGGAGAAGAAAATATCCACATCTTATCAAATTATTTTAGTGGAATATTTTTATTTGCTAATATAGTAATTCTTCTTTCTACTAAATTGCACAGCACAGTATTACTGGTTACACACAGAAACCAAATATGAGACTCTATGACATAAAATTACTTTTCTATAAAATGTGATAACTACTACAAATCAACTAAAAGCACATTAGCAACAAACTCTATACTTAACTGCAAATGAAGGAAGTTGCAAAGATATCTTGTTCAAGTTTTACAATGCTGATGCTTCAATAAATTCTTCATGATAAGAATCTTGCAGTATATATAAAGGAGATAGTACAGATGTTTATCTATATTTTAGAGATTCATTTTTAAAATAAAAAGAATTTAAAAAAAATAAATAAAATCAAAAGACGTTTAGGCATACAGGACAAAACGTGCCTCTAATAAAAGTGATGATAGGGTAAAATAGATCTGCACAAAGAAAATAGAAAAGTATTGAAGTATTTTTAATTGAGCAAGGGTCCAATTTTGAAATTTTACTTCTTTTATTGACTTAAAATGTACTGTTATATTATTCAATTTATTAAAATTAACTAGTCTATTACATACATTAAGTGGATTAAACATGAAGTACATAATACTTCTCATATTCTAGAAAGGACATAATATAGCAAAATTTATATTTCTACATACATATTTTATAAAACTTCATATAAAATAAATGAGTAGTCCTTTAAGAATGTAAAGTCTCCATTAATGGGAAGGTTAATTTATAATAATGAGCAAGATGGATTGGTGGAGCTATACTTCTGACAGAAATTTTAAAAATCTGAGATGTTTGATTTACTTTACTGCTGAACATTCTCAGAAAAATAGTTTATTTCAACAATATATTTCTAGGTTCCTGGCTTCAGCCCACTTATTTATTTATTTATCTATTAAAATTTTATTTATTTGGGTCAGAAAATCAGTGAGAAAGAAAGCAGGAGCAGGCGGAGGGGCAGAGGGAGAGGAAGAAGCCAACTCCCCATTGGGCAGGGAGCTAGATTCAGTAGCTCCAGGGTCCTGACCTGAGCCAAAGGCAGACGCTTAACTGGTTGAACAAAACAGGTGCCCCTCCTTAGTCCTTCTAAATGGTAAGGATTAGTTTACAATGGAAACTTTCAAAGAGAATAAGAAAAAAAAAAAAAAAAAGAAAGTAGGCACCTGGGTGGCTCAGTGGGTTAAAGCCTCTGTCTTCAGCTCAGGTCATGATCCCAGGGTCCTGGGATGGAGCCCTGCATGGGGCTCTCTGCTCGGCAGGGAGCCTGCTTCCTCCTCTCTCTCCGCCTGCCTCTCTGCCTACTTGTGATCTCTGTCTGTCAAATAAATAAATAAAATCTTTAAAAAAAAAAAAAGAAAAAGAAAGAAAGTAAAAACCCAAAATAGTAGAAAGTGAAAGGGAGAAATATAGAGGAAAAGCACAATGAAAAGAATAGGAAAATATTTGAACTCCTTCTAGAATTGCAGTTGGGATAGGCACTTTAGAGTGGGATAATTTTGGTTTAAGATATACTTTAGAAGAAAAGATAGACCCTAAGTATAAATTCAAAAACAATAAGTTCAAGAGACATGTTTATATTAATTCAGATGACTAAAAACAAGAGATTAGACATGAGAAATTATATTTATTTTGGAAATGTTTAATCAGTGAAAGAGGAAAAGATTGCCTAGAAAATTTCAATGACATTGTCATTTAGGAAGAAAAGTATCAAGAATTAATTCTCTTTCTTTTCTTTCCTTTTTTCTTTTTACAAATTAAATGTTATATAGAAGAGATATTTTGACAGTGATTTTCTAATTCTACAAAAAGTTGCATTCAGATTGGTTTTTATACTCTAAATAAGCATGAAATAAGATAGTGATAAAGAAAAGTTGAATTTATAAACCATCTTATCCTAATGTGTGACTAAAAAGGTGTTTTAAGTATAGAAAATAGCACTGTAATGCTTTCTATAGAAATAGAGTCTTCTTGTAATATTGTTGTAAGGAAAAGAAAGGCCTGTATTTTAAGACAAGTCTGTGTCATAAGAGAAATAAACTTAACAGGGATAACTTCTGACATTCTAAATTTAAAAAGATAGTTTTTTGGTTAAATCTACATTTTTCATGCAAGTTATTTCTCACTACCCTACTCATTGACTGCATGAGAAAAGGAAAATAGTAAAAGCAGCTCTTGGAGAAAAATGAGCAAAAATGAAGATTTAGAATTTAGATAGTAGAGGTGGGGGGAGTTGAAGTAGAAAAAATGACCCCAAATTATAGCAAGGAGAAGGAGGTAAAAGTTTTTCCTGCTGAGAGACATTTAAGTAAGAAGAGCAAGCTCTTCATGAACTTGATGAAGAAAGGTAGACATCTTGTAATTTGTGCCTCACAATGCTTTCAAATTTAAGATGTACCTTTTACCTTATTGACTCCCAATTTAGAACTGGCACTTCATTTTTTGTCAGCAGTACCATCAATGTCCAGTTATTTATATATTCCAGACAGAGATTATATGTGACTTGGACAAAGATGGTAGCTGCACAGAAAATAGAATCTAAAGATACACATACACACTCACACACACACACAATTTATTTGCTTCGTAAAACACTCTTTTTAGTATAAATTTCAGGAATTTTGATAAATGTGCAGACATGTAACTATCCGCACAATGATACTTCTATCACTCCCCCACTTCAAAATTTCCTCATGCACCTTTGTAGTCCATGATACATCTACTGACAAGTCTGCCAAAGACATTCTTCATTTATGTTAGCTATTCATATTTCTACTATTTCCATTTGACTCCTTTTTATAATTTTCACCTCACTGCTGAAATTCATGCATGTTGCCCATGTTTTCCATGTTTTCCTGAACTTTTAACATATTGAGTAACTATTTTAATTTCCCTGTCTGATGTTTTCAAAAGACTATCATATCTGAGTTGTGTTCTGTTGTTTTCTTTCTCTTGAAAGTTGCCCCCCACCACATCTCCTTCCTTTTTGGTATGTCTTGTAATTTGCAATGGGAGGTTTGTCATTGTCTGTAAGATGGTAGAAATTGAAGCAGAAGTTGTATTTATTTTTAGATATAATCATGTCACTTCTACGAAACCATTATTATAGGAATTAAATTAATCTAATCAGAAATTAATTTTAGTTTGATTTTTGTTGTGCCATATCTTCAAATTCTTGTCAGTTTACTTTGTGCTTAGGGTGTGACATGGATTCCTGGAGGATTTTCCTCGTGATTTGTATTCCACTTTCAGCTTTGTCTTTCCCTGTTGATCCCGTGTTTCCCCCTCCTCTGGAGATAAACTGCTAGTACTTGCTAGTCTCTTCCTGCTGGCTTTGTGGTTAGGAATGTGGGCCATTCTCTTTGTCCTGGTTCATTCTCAATTTTAGGCAGACTCTCTGTTTTGAAAGGGGCTGTTTCTTTTTCCCTCTCTAGTGGTAGGAAATAGTTACTAGGCCCAGTGCATTTCCCTGCTTTTTCCTGAGAGAATTTTTAGGGTTTTTTTGTTCCCTTCCTCTAAATACAATGACTCTTTATCTGTGCCCTAAGGGTGACAGATTTTGCTGCCTTTCCTCCAGGAAATTAATTTTGTTCCATATAAAATAGAAATATGGTCAAAACTCCCTGTCTTTCCTCAGCAGAAAAGGAGTCTTTCTCTAGTTTTCTGCCTTCTTCCCTCCAAAACCACTTTTTTGGGGACACACTATGAGATCCATGAGGTAGAACATGAAAATAGGTGCAGTCTTTCTTTATGTCTGAAGCACTCAAGGATTTTATATTCTCATGTTAGCCCACACTTGGCTGGAGAGTTTAGTTTGGCAGTTTTTGTTTGTTTGTTTATTTTTTCTGTTCTCTATCTCAAATAAGCCAGTGTTTGGTCATTCCATGGAGACATTCACCTTCTCTTAGATTTCAGGCTAGTTGATTACTCTGTGATCTCAGCTATCTGATAGATTCAACAAACGTTGTAGTGTTTTAATTACCTTATTTTCTTATTTTATGGTGAGAGTAATGCTCTTTTCAATTTTCTGCATCCTAAGCAGAGGTTAAAAGTCTGACTCCAGAAAGATCAAGCCAAAAGAATTTGTTGGTAGATCAGATAAAGCTTGAGAGAAACAGAAGAGTTAAGAATGTATATATATCTTCTAATAGATGTCAAGGAATTTATTGTAAGATTAAATGTATTTGATATTTTAGTGTAGAGAAAGAATTGAGAAGGTAGTAATGTGAGAAGGATAATAAGAAATTTTAAATATAGATAATGGAGGATAGATGAAAAATAGAATACCTTATATTCTCCACACTGGAGTTCCTAAGTTATAAGGCACCTACAAATGAATATCATCCATTATTTCAATGTTTTTAGAAAGAGTTTGTAAAATAAAGAAATAGCTAATGTTTTTTAAATGAGAAGACAAGACAGAAATGTATATATGATCACAATTCCATAAAAATATATTTAGCAAGAGACACAAGAAAATATGAAAAAAAGTTGTGATTATGTATGTGTGATTTGTCTTCCTCTTTTTATTGTTATATTGTTTCCAGACATTCCATGATAAAAATATTACTTTGTAATAACTAAAAGTAATTTTACAAAATTAGATTGCATTGAAGGAGAATGTGGTTGATAGATTTTCTTGTATAAGCATTTCAGGAGACAGAAAATGAATAGGGAATGATTGAAGATGTAATTCAATGCAAGGGTATAATTAAGGGGAGGAAAAAAACAGGATGGCAAATGTCCCAGTTCAAGAAGTAAACAGCATGTTCAAAAAATGAATTTCATTCATCTTCTCATTTCTCTAGTTATCCCAGATTTAACCCGGATTTGTCCTCAGGCCAACCTTGTGCTCTCTTTACACAGTTCTTCATTTCCTAATTGCCACATCTGGATTGGTGGTCATACAAATATGCTTGCCTACTGAATGCAACTTCTGTATTCAGCTTTTTATCCTTACTGAAGCTATGGCCATCCAGAATACCCTGCTAGATAAATTACTTTCTAAATGCCAGATACACACTTATGGTATATTAACTATAAGATAAAAACTATGTAATTATTTTGAGAACGTTAAGAACTTTCTAGCTCTCAGCAGAGGTATTGAGTGCTCTAACTTGACAGAAAAGTAAAAGAAAATGTGGAAGAGAGGAAACAAAATCAAAATCTTAAAACATGTTTTTGAATGAACTATTTATATAAATATACACTAGAACAGTTTTAGATATTTTTTTCTATTCCTCAGCTAAAAGTAAAGAATATTTAGTTTTTTAAATCAAGTTTAAAATCAAAGATTACATAGCTTTAATCTCCATTTGTCATATGTATTATTAGTAGTAATAATGATAAGAGAATAAAATTCCACTGTTTTAAATACTTTTATAATATCTTTGAGAAAAAGAAGGACCTGCATTCTTCACGCTAGCAAAGGGGCTGATAAAATATAATAAAAATTATAAAGGAAAATTAAAAATAGAAATTTCTTCCCCATGGTGCATTCACAGAAATTATATAATTGCCATCTATGCATTATCAATGTATTGTGATATTTTGCAAAGTGTAGATGGCAACTTTATGATTGTTTTTCTAAATATTACTATATATTTTTAAGAAAACATGCACATTCTTATCATTGAATTAAAAAGTACTGGTGATTTTCCTGAAAGAAAACAAAATCAGAGAATAAACGTAAAACAAACCTGGACAAGAATCCAGCTCACTTCTATAACTACTGAATACATAAAAATGCTGCCATAAACATTTTTAACAAGAAAGGATACTAAAGAGTATAAGGAAAAGGCCCACCAGGAGGTCTGGTCTGATTTTAAATTTCTCAGGTAATTTAGCTAGAAGCTGACACTTTTATCCATTTTGATAAACAAAGTGGGACTTACAGGTGAGTTTTTTTGTTTTTTGTTTTTTGTTTTTTTAATTTGCAATTTCATTTTAGCCTTCAGAGATAAAAGAAAGTATTAGGGGGCACCTAGGTGGCTCAGTGGGTTAAAGCCTCTGCCTTTGGCTCCGGTCATGATCTCAGGGTCCTGGGATCTAGCTCAGCTGGGCAATCTGTTCAGCACAGAGCCTCCTTCCCCCTCTCTCTCTGCCTGCCTCTCTGCCTACTTGTGATCTCTGTCTGTCGAATGAATAAATAAAATCTTTTAAAAAAATAAAGAAAGTATTAGGCAGTGTCCAAACAGCAAGTTACATGTTTTCATAAGAAAACAACAGATGCCAGGCTTTTGGGCTTATTGATTCATTCATTCAGTTATCTAACAACTTTGATTGATGTTGTCAGAGGCTTATTAATATTAGAACTCTTCCATCTTAGTAGCTTAAAACATATTTATAAATATAGGAAATAAAAATTTATTTTCAAAATATTTGAGATCTAGCAATCGAAGATGATAATACATGGTATAAGCCAATCATTAATTTCTATCTCTTTCTCTCTCTCAAATTTATTTCTATCTCTTTCTCTCTCTCAAATAAAGTCTTTAAAAATAATATTGGCATGACTATTGCTACTTTAATAATAATTATTCTGGAAGTATTTTCATTGAGAAGAATTTTATTTTTAATGTGGCAATGTTGAGAAATTTTATTCATATGATATGGCAATACCTAATGTAAACTTGAGCATTTGTGCAAGAGAAAATTAAGATGAAAATATATAAGTAAGTGTAATAGAACATTAAGATGAAAGATTTAACTGAAGCATATTGCAAAGGGGGGTGTTAGGCAAAATGCAAAATTTTCAAAATAGGTTAACACAAAACAGTTTGAAAGAACTTTTTGTCTCTCACCTTTTTGGGAACATATAACTAACAGTCCATGATGCTACTCATAATCAAACTCTGCACATTTTAAAATGTATGCTGCTTGCTTTATTCAATTATTCAATAGACTGCAGTATAATACATGGAAAATTATTATAAAATTAAATGAACACTGAAACATACTATAACAGTGCAAATCTTTTAAAAGAACAAATGTAAACAAACAAGAGATAAAAGAGATCAATAGAACCTAATTGAAAGCTTAAAAAAAAGATTCTAGGACAATTAAGAGTTTATGGTAAATGTGGCATTTTTAACCCTGTGCAAATGGAGAATTAGGGAATAATTGTTTATATTTAAAAAAAAACAAGCAATATCATTACACTATATAAGAAAATAAGTTCCCAATCAATTAAAAATAAAGCACAGAAAATAGCTAGGAAAACAGTGAATTATTTATATTTTTCTATTGTCATGAGTCATGACATAGTGTTTAATATTGATGAAATACTACTGAATAGATGTTAGATTCAAGAAGAAGGGCCTTTTCTGTATTTATCTTTAATTGTCTTCTCCACATCTAGAACAGTTTCTGGCAGGAAATAGAGACTTAGTATATGTTTTTCGAATGCTGGGAAAATACTGAAGAACTCACAAAAGACTGAGAATATGAACATTACAATGAAAGGCTATGCTATATAACAGAACAAATTAAAAATTAAATGAGAAAATGAGATGATAGTTTTACATGCTAATTAATATAATAAATAAAATCACTGAAAAGTAATTACCATCACATTACAAAGAAAGAGGATAGACTATGAACGAATCTTTAAAAATGCAAGTTATGGTGAATAAACAAGTAAAAAGAGCTACTTACATTCTATTGATTTTAATGGTATGACTGTGAGAAACAAATTTTTACTTCTTACATAACCAAAGATTGAAAAATTACTTTCTTAGTACTAATGATGGTATGTAGGAAAAATATATGCTTTCATGTTTTCAGGTGAAAATATAAAATGGTGCAACAATTTGTAGGGGCAATTTGGCAATCTGTACAAAGCATCTTAAAATTTTTCATGATTATGTATTGTAATTTTTTAGAATTTAAAGAAAGAATTCTTATACAAATATTTGGCCATAGAAACTGCTTATTTTGGCATTAGTTAAAACTGTGAAGTGTCAAGGGCAGTTTAAGAACCCCAAATAAATAATTGGTTAAATAAATTACATATATAACGTGAAGAAAAACTTCAGTAAATGCATGTTGTTGTAAACAATTACTTGATTATACACACCCACACACAAGTCTTTCAGATATTTACACATAGAATTAAATTCAATTTTTACCTACATAATCTATGTTTTCAAATAATCCCATAAAGCTAATATATCTATATATTTATGATGTACTGTCGTCTAACCCCAAGTTTTTCTTCTGTTACCTTGGTTAAAGATAAACAGAGGAATGCAAAAATGACACACTAACAATAAAATATTTTAATAATTACTGTCTCAATATTTAATAGACAAACCAAAGAGAAATAAAGCTATAGAATACTTATATAATGCCGCTAATAATGCTGATTAACATTGATTGAATAATGCATATTCGAATTTAGTTAACAGAAACACAAAAGCTGACACAAAAAAATTAGGCAGTGCACATTATTTTCATGCTTTCTATTTTATCAGGTTCTGCTCTTTTCTTCATTATTTCCCTTAGCTACTTTCTCAAGTTTTTGATGACATATATTCTCTAAATTCGTTTTTTATTTTATTTATTTTTTTTCTAAATTCTTTTTTTAAATTATCATCCTCTAAATTCTTGACTTGGATGTTTCCTTAATTATTTTTGATGATATTTTTGTTAAAAAGTAGAATTCACATACCAATGATAGAATTATAAACTGATACAACCACTTTGGAAAACAATTTGCAATATCAAATAACATTTTAGCTGCACATGTAACAGGAAGTAATCCTTAGAAGAAAGAGAAGCTCACACATGTACACAGGACATTATGTATGAGAATGTTTATTACAATTTTATTTTTAATAGGGAAAGATGAAAAAACTCAAATGCACATCAAATAGAAAATGACTAAATATGTTGTATATTAATGATCTGTTAGAATACCATATAGCAATAGAAAGTATTGAGCTAGATCTTTATGTCTAGTTATAGACATGGATAAGGATTAAACAAATGTTAAGTGGAAATAGCAGGTTGTAGAAAGATATATACTGTGATAGCATGTAATGCAGTTTATAAATATATACACACCATTATACATGTAATATGCATGTAAATGTACATATACTATATATCATACATTGTGTGTGTACATGTGCATGCATGCATTTATGTATACATACCTATGTAACAGAATTTTAAAAACATGATTTGGGATAATGCACACAAAATTTAGGGTAATTTTGTCACTTCTCTTTCTTTTTTTAAAATATTGAATTTATTTATTTTAAAATAGAGAGAGACAGTGGGTGCTCCCAAGCAGGGAGAGGGAAAGGGAAAAAAGTACTCCCTGCCCAGTGCTGAGCTGGATGCTAGGTTTGATCTCAGGACCTAGAGATTATCACCTGAGCTTAACACTTAACTGACTAAGCCATCCGGGTGCCCTAGTTGTCACTTCTAAGTAAGGAAAAGTGGTTGGTGACACCAGAAGAATGAACTTAATGTGGATTTGTAATATTGTATTCTGATTTTGAATGATCTAAATTTAAGAGACAAAAAGTTAAGAATTAACAAAATTAAAATGAAGCAACACAGGGTTTGTTTTATTATTCTCTCTGCATGAATTTAGACCCAATATATGTAATATATTTTTTTAAAGCAAACAAGGGACCACTGAATCCTCTTATATTCTCCTTGTGTTCTAACAACCCTCTTGTGTACCCTTGTTATCATCACCATGGCTCCTCATTACTGTCTGTTGTCTTCCAAGTTAGACTAAAAACCCTCTGAGTTCAGGAGCAATGACGAGTAAGTTTTGTGTCCTAAAGGAGGCAAAAATTTCTGGAGAAATGTAAAATAAAAATACTGCTTTCTTAGCAGTTACAATTTGTGTTGTTGAACTACCAACTGTAGCTCCTTGCACAAGAAATGAAAATAACTAATAAAAATCTACCATAATCATAAAAGGACTAAGACACATGAAAATATTTATTATGGAGCCAAGTACATTTTGCATGCAATTGTCACACAGAGTTTTTAAACACAGCCCTCCCTGTTTGTTTGTTTTTGTAAAATTCAGTCTCTCTAGCAGACTTTTCTATATATTTTAGTAAGGTGCAGACATAAAAACATCTATAAATAAAACATCCACTTAGAAACAAAAAACTAGATTGTTCTAGTTTTCTAGATGGGGCCCTAGGAGGCCTTTGTAAGTGAGTCTCAAAATGAGAATAAGGACAAATGCAAACTGAAGTCATTATGAGCACTGCCCTAACACTTCCCTAGCAATAGGAGAGAAATGTGAAGCAAACAGAATAAAAATGTGGTGTCAAAGACTATGAATCAGTTTCTCTTTGTCTCCATTCTTTCAAGCGCTTCCTTACTTAGCCAGGGAACGTAAGGGGTAAACTGTTCTCATATTAAAGAGAAAAATCCTACTGATTCAAACTAGTCAGTATTCCTCTGGGTATTACTTTTTACTTCTTTCTGCTGATGGATTTTTTGGTTTGCCTTTAAAAGAGCTTTAATGTTTTCTGAGAATACTTTTTGTTATTTTTTTAAATTATTGAGCAAAACTCTTTTTTCCCCTTCTTTCTCTTTAATCACTTTTCTCTCTCACTTTGAGTTATGTGTTTGATCACTTGATATTTCCTGCCTGGGACTTCCCAGAGCTTTAATCTAAATCAAAAGATGGCAGTTATTCAGAAACATAACTTTAAATGAGCTTTGAGTCTTAAGGGAATTATGCTTTTTTAATTCTGCTTTACGAACAATAAAAGGAAATGGTTTTGCAATTTTATGCCTTGAAATATGTCTAATTGAGATTTGCAAACTTTTAAAACCTATCTCACCAATGGGAAAACACTTTGATATATATTTTCATATCAATGCTTATGAGGTGTGTTTATTTTTAAATTTTGAAAATTCACAAAAATTCTCTAGAAACTATGTTTTTCTTTAAAGAACTGAAAATATTTATTTTGGGGATGTAAAATATGAATGTAAATTCTAATATATTAAATTTATTTTATTTAGTTGAATATTTTTGAAACTTATCTTATTTGAGAAATATCAGAACTCTAATAATGTTCCCATTATCTCAGAAAAAAAAATGACATCTATAAGAGTTGTGTAATTCAATATGGTATGTAATTTTTTTTTAAGTTTTTATTTAAATTCCAGTTAGCTAACATACAGTGTAATAGCTTCAGGTGTACAACTTAGTGATTCAGCAGTTCCATACAACACACAGTGCTCATTACAACAAGTGCCCTCCTTAATACCCATGACATATTTCACCCATCCCTCACGCACGCTTCCCCTCTGGTGACCATCAGTTTGTTCTCTATAGTTATGAATGTGTTTCTTGGTTTGTTTCTTTTTCTACACCCCTCCCCCCACAACATTTGCTCTCTTTCTTGAATTCCGTATACAAGTGAAATCTTTCGGTATTTGTCTTTCTGTGACTTACTTGGCACAATACTCTCTAGCTCCATCCATGTTACTGCAAATGACAAGATTTCACTCTTTTTTTAGAGCTGAGTGGTAATCAATTACATATATACCACTTCTTTATCCATTCATCAGTCAATGGACATTTGGGCTGTTTCCATAATTTGGCTATTGTAGATAATGCTGCTATAAACATTAGGGTCCATGTGTCCCTTTGGATTAGTATTTTTGTATTCTTTGGGTAAATTCCTAGCAGTGCAGTTGCTGGATTTTAGGGTAATTCTATTTTTAACTTCTTGAGAAATGTCCATACTGTTTTCCAGAATGGCTGAACCAGTTTGCATTCCCACCAACAGTGCAAGAGGGTTCCCCTTTCTCCATATCCTCACCAGCATTATTCTGGTACCAAAACCAGATAAAGATACCACTAAAAAAGATAAGTCCTGACCAATATCTCTAATGAACACAGATGCAAAAATTCTCAGTAAAATACTAGCAAACCAGTTCCAACAATACACTAAAAAAGTCATTCACTACAATCAAGTGGGATTTATTCCTAGGTTACAAAAGTGGTTCAATATTCACAAATGAATCAATGTGATACATCACATTAATAAAAGAAAGGATAAGTACCATATGATCAGTGCCATAGATGCAGAAAAAGCATTTGACATAATACAACATCCATTCATGATAAAGGAAAAAAAAATTCTCAACTAAGTAGGTTTAGAGGGAACATACTTCAACATAATAAATGCCATTATGCAAAACTCACAGCTAATATCATCCTCAATGGGGAAAAACAGAGCTTTTCTTCTATAATCAGAAAACAAGACAGGGATGTCCACTTTCACCACTGTTATTTAACATAGTACTGGAAGTCCTAGCCTCAGCAATTAGACAACAAAAAGAAATAAAAGACATCCAAATCAGCAAGGAAGAAGAAGTCAAACTTTGACTACTCATAGATGACATGATAGTCTATGTAGAAAACCTGAAAGACTCCACCTAAAAACTGCTAGAACTGATACACAAATTCAGTGAAGTCACAGGATACAAAACCAATGTATACAAATTTGTTGCATTTCTATATATACCAAGGATGAAGTAGCCAAAAAAGAAATGAAGGAATCAATCCCACTTGCAATTGCACCAAAAACAAAGATATGTAGGAATGAACATAACCAAAGAAGTGAAAGACCTATACTCTGAAAACTATAGGACACTTTTGAAATAAACTGAAGATGACACAAAGAAATGGAAAGACAGTCCATGCTCATGGATTGGAATAACAAATATTGTTAAAATATCTGTTTTTTGGGTTTTTTTTGCTATTTACCCGAAGCAATCTACACACCTAATGCAATTTCTATGAAAATACCACCAGCATTTTTCACATAACTAGAACAAACAATCCTAAAATTTGTAGAGAACCATAAAGACATCAAATAGTCTTCAAATAGTCATCAAAGCAACCTTGAAAAAGAAAAGCAAAGCTGATGACATCACAATTCTGGACTTCAAGTTATATAATAATTTTTAAATAAGAAATAGGATAATTTCATATTTGAGAATTCTATGTGTGAAAATGTAAGTTAGCCTTATCCAAACAACAGCCTTTCTGAAATAATGCAAATTAATTGTATTAGGATGAAACTCTGATGCAAGCTAGCTTAAACACTATTTTCTTGATTATTTATAAATCTAATGCAAGTTAGCTTAAACACTATTTTCTTGATAAATTATAAATCCAAACATAGGGTAAGCTCCAAGGGTAATATCTACAACAACCAGCATTAATGTTACCTTTGTCGGTTTTCCCACAATTATAAGAAATTATTTTTTCACGTTGTCATGAAGAAGGTAAAGAAATGTGTTTCCAACACATGTAAAACAGCACTTTTCTTCACCATGATTGTAGGGTAGAGAGTGGGGTATCCACCTGAACCTGGGCCAGATCCAATCACCAGAGACAGAAGTGGATCTCATGTTAAGATAATGAAGCATTAGGCTCATTAATTGTATGAACTTTTCCTTAACCCCAGAGAGAGGCTCTAGCTATGTGTTTATCTGTTCATATTTTCTTTTTTTGGTAAAATTTACAGAATAAACTATTTTAGACTTTGTTAGTTAAGACTCCTGTGTCTTTGAACTTTGAGTATTCTCTTTTACACTACCCTTTATTTCAGATGATGTTCAAGTTTTAAATACTTGGGGGATTCTGTTAAGGTGTTTTTGAGCTGGTAGTTTACAGTTTGGGGTTAGTAGTATATATTTATGTGGTCTGCAGTCATCCTCACTTTTACCTGGTGTAGTTAACTTTTTGCTTTCTAGCTTACTACCCATTATGCTCAGGTTGAATCATAATATGGACATATCTTAAAGTGTCTGGAGCTGGCAGGGTGTGGATAGTGGTAGAAAATAGAAAAGATTTGAAATGTAGAAAGTAAGAAACAGCCTACGGATTATCCTTCTAATATCTGAACAGTAAAATTGTTAGCTGAGGATTCAATTCTCCTCTACAGCTTTTTAAAACAGAAGAATATCCTTATTTGGAACACATTTCATATGGTAAAGTATACAAATGTCAATAAATCATACCTTTTTCCTCCTTTTGAGGGAATTACATGAAACAGAACTCATCACAATTTCTCTATTTGTAGGATACATGCCAGTAGCAAAACTAAAAACAGCATGTGATTATCAATAATAAAAGCAAAGTGTGATTTTAACTTTGCTGGATCAAAGACTGAAGCATATTTTTAGTCACTCTATAGGACATTATACTATAAAATTATTTTTAAGAAGTGTTGATCAAGGACTGTGTATTTTGAAAAGGAAGGAGAATGTAGAGTCAAGCAGTTTATTAAAATTATATTATTTTTTAGATTTTGTTATGCTTATAGTATTTTTAGTCAGCTTGAAAATTTTTATATTTGTTAATTTTTTATTGTAACAAATATTTAATCATTCATATTTTATATTCATAAATTGTATTATTTTTCTTAAAGACAGACTCCAGTTTTATGGTTTTCAGAGCCCTCAAAATCTTGATATGCCTGAACAAGGGAATCCTATGCATGGCTTAACTACATAGAATCAGAAT
This sequence comes from Meles meles, assembly GCF_922984935.1. Lineage (NCBI taxonomy): Eukaryota > Metazoa > Chordata > Mammalia > Carnivora > Mustelidae > Meles > Meles meles. The sequence continues at coordinate 36,335,420 of NC_060070.1, forward strand.
TCTACTTTAGAGTGACAAATAGGGTAGATTACTAAATATAAGTCGGGTTGTCTAGGACAAGGAAGATAGAGATTGGGTAGGCCACCAAGAGATGCCAAGTCAGGATAAGTGGTAAAATAGATTAATATAAATCTTAATTTGAAGTTTTAAAAATATTAGTAAAATATTAAGAAGAGAAGAATAATCTGTGTGTATACAACAGCAGAACAAGGCCCTGTGGATTTATTTGCCATATATATGGTTCTTTTTTCATCCAGATAAAAATACTGTGCCTGAATTTATAATTTTATAAAATAATAAAGAGAAGCATTAGTCATGTATATATTTTGCTTTAAAGAATATATATCAAAGATGTTTGACAGAGATATCAATTTTCTGTATAAATTTCAAGTCAACAGAAAATATATGGAACACTGAAAATAGAATAATTTATATGTGTTTACTGACATTAAAATGGTGGGTATAGGAAGATCACAGGCTACTGCAAAAACCTGGCTTCAGCAGCTGCTGAATTGGTACCCTCTTTAGGCCTATGGAGATCAAGAGAAGTCATTAGAACCCAGAGGGAGAGAGTACAATGCTATCTGCTGCTGCTAGAGTCTTTTGGATGACTTTTGTTTCAGGGATTAGCCAGTGTGGGGTCACTTTAAAAGGGAAGAAGAAGCCGGGAAAATAAACAGCCTGACCTCACTCTCTTCTTTCCATTTAAACTCTTGCTAGATTTCTCTACTGCTTGAATTCAATGGAAGTCAGACAAAAAAGAAATAATGGAAAGAATCTTTCTCAAAGAAACAAAAATAATATTGCCATTTTGTTTATTAATTATCACTGGATTATTTTCGCATACAGATCTTTCCTCACCATTATTTCAGATCAGTTAAAATGTTTTAAGGATATTTTTGAGTTCAGAGTTAAAAAAAAAAAGTCTAGCAAACAAAATAAGCCATTATGAGATGTTTTCTTTCCTAGCTTTGCCATGAAAAAAGCTATAAAAGCTAAATTCAAGTTGGTATAAGGAAAAGTGCTTGAAGTGCCCTCATGGACTAACCTAACACCCCTTACTTTGTGCTACACCTGAGTCTGGGATCACATGGCACTTTTTTTTTTAAGTTTTTTTTTTTTTGTTTTAAATATTTTATTTATTTATTTGACAGAGAGAGAGATCACAAGTAGAAAGAGAGGCAAGCAGAAAGAGAGGAGGAGGCAGGCTCCCTAATGAGCAGAGAGCCTGATGCGGGGCTTGATCCCAGCACCCTGAGATCATGACCTAATAAGCCAAAGGCAGATGATCTGAGCCACCCAGGTACCCTAACATGCCACCTTGTTTTTTGTGATTTCTGGCAGCTTTGTCATTGTTGAAATGAAGGAGGTGCTGCTTATCAATCTTTCTGCCTCTATTTCTATTTTCCACTCCTCCTTTCTCTCTCTCTACTTTCCTTTTACAAATATTTGAGCACAGAACCAGGGATGGTTCTGGTGACATGACTGTAAACAAGACATGAATTATATTTAGCTTCAAAGAGTTTCTATGCAGTAATGGTATGAACAAGCAAAGAGGCATTATTATAAAATGTGACAAATAGTGTGATATAGGAAGTTCAGGTACTATTCAGCACAAATGGTGGTAGGCTCCTAACCTAGCTCTGTCTTCCTGGAATAAGTAATACACAAGCTGAAGTTTGAGTAATACACAAGTAATAATCACCCAGAAAGAAAACTCAAAAGTCCGAAAGCAGTTCCAGGCAAGCATCAGTATGAGCAAAAAGCAGACGAGTAGGGGAGGAAAGAGGTCATAAACTAATGGAACGATATTTTTAATTTCCTTATTTTGTTTTACAGTATCCAAGATAGCTTATTTGATGTTTCTGTTCCTGGAAACAGGTTGTTCTGCATCCTCTGAAATCTGTTCCAGAATCTTTTGAGCATTTTATGTTCAATAGAAAGAGTATGCCCTTGTAAATCTTCAGTCTATAATAAATCAATTCTTGATCTTTGAGGTGACTGATTATGATTTTCTATTTTATAATGTTCAACACTATTCAAAAGTCAGAGTAAAAGCATTTACTATTAACTTACTTTTCATCTGGATGTGGATGCTACTGTTGTTCTGTGTCTTTCCTTTAAGCAGGGATGGGGCAACATCTTCAAGGGCTAGCCTCTTCCAAGGCTCATGTCTCTAGGAAGTGGTTTTCCTCCTAAATGGAACCTTATGAGCACTAGCCCACATGGAGCTGGATTTAATGGAAAAGTTTTCCTCAAGGAAAACACATGTACAAGTAATATGTACTATCCTCCAGTTTAGAGGTTAGGTGAAAATCTGAAGTTGAAGAACAGAGAGCATGTATACACATAGAGAAATGCATATTTACAGTGACAGCTAGGGTGCTTCCTATGAGATATTCTATGCTCATGCTAACAATATTTACCTAAAAATCAGTTCTCCAAATTTATTATTTATTTATTGTTATCAATATTTTTATTATAACATCAATAGCTTATACTTATATAGCACTTTCTGCATGTCAGGCATTGTATCTTCTCATCTTAAAACAAAAACAAAAACACTAGAGACACTAGTAAAGATGGTAGAGTAAGAGGATCCTAGGTTTACTTCATTCCATGGTTACACCTAGATGACACCCTGTCAGAGTAAATAACCCAGAAAATGACCTGAAGACTGGCAGAATAGACTCTCCACAGAAAAATGTAGAGAAGCGTCCACATTAAAAAGGGTGGGAAGGGCAGATATGTCCACAGGAGGGAGGGATGCAGGGAGCATGAAAAGGGGAGAAGAGGACTCCCTACTCCAGGTACCCCAGACATGAGGAACTTGCACTGGGAGGACAAATTCCCATAACATTTGGTTTTGAAAATGAGAGGAGTTTGAATTAGCAAATTTTTTATATCAGTGGACTTAACACTGGGAACTTTAAAATCAGTGGCCCCACTCTGGGATTGCCTGAGAGTGATAGGAAACTAAGTCCTCACCCTTAAAAAGACAGTATAAAAAATAGCCCCATTGAGATATAACATAAAAGCAGAAGTTAAAAAACACCAGGGGAATATGAGGTAGAGAGGTTTGTTTACAAATTTCAGAACATGTGCTGGAGGGGCAAGGATCTTTGGGCAATTTTTCCAGTGACAAAAAGCTGGCAGGCATGATTTCCCTCCCTAACCTCCCAGTCTAGATATATGGATACCTGTGGAAACCAGTACAGACTGTGAACCTAACTTGCTAACAGTGCCCCCCACAACAATATTCTTCTACAGACTCTCCCCACAACCTGCCCTCAGCAGCTCTCCAAAGCTACTCCAGGACCCCTCCCACAGCAGACCCTCACAAACTTTGCTAACACTGTGCCCTCTGCCCTTAACACTTCCTCAGCAGGAGTCCATCCAAAGTAGTGTCATAGTGGCAGTGTGCAAGGAGCCTAGACATGGGTCAGCACCTCTCCAAAGTGACTCTTGCCCCAGGGAAGAGAACCAGATATACCAGTGTGACTGTGGCCCAGACAATGGGCTGGGGCAGACACTGGGTCTGGTTATAAGCCCTGCCCACAAATGAAAGCATCTCAGGGGATAAGATAGGAGGATCACTCTGCAGTTTGGTGCAACTGCAGCTCTGGCAAATGTCTGGTCTGACCCAATTCAGGACCAAGGTGACTGTATTCTGGCCCAATAACAACATAAGGACCATACTGTAAACACAACTGGCAAAGAGGACCACTGAAAAAGACTAAACTAAAGGCAAACATGGCTCAGCCACAACAGTAGGACACATGTAACACACATTGGATACCCTTGAAGCACCAGGTTCTCGTGAATAGAGGACAGTGCACTGCAGAGCACTACTGGACCTCTTCTTTATGGGTCACTATTTATAACAACAAAAGACATAGCCAACTTTCCTAAAACATAGAAAAAGCTACAGAGAGTTAATCAAAATGACGATGAAGAGGAATATGTCTCAAATGAAAGAACAGGACAAAATCACAGCAAGAAAGCTAAATGAAACAGAGACAACTAATATGCCTGATAGCTAATTTAAAGTAATGGTCATAAAGATATTTGATGGACTTGAGAAAAGGGTGGAGGATATTAGTGAGAACTTCAACAAAGAGATAGAAACTACAAAAAAGAACTCATCAGAGATGAAGAACCCAAAAACAAACTAAAAATACACTAGAGAGAATAAACAGCGACTAGAGGAAGGCGATGAGATCAGTGACCTAGAGGACAGAGTAATGGAAAGCAATCAAGCTGAACAAGAGAGAGAATAAAAGATTAATAAATAATGAGAATAGATTAAGGGAATGCAGCAACACCATCAAACATAATAACATTCACATTATAGGGGTCCTAGAAGGAGAAGAGAGAACAAGGAGGCAGAAAATGTATTAGAAGAAATAATAGCTGAAAACTTCCTGAATCTGGGGAAGGAAACAGAAATCCTGATCCAGGAGATCCTAACTAAATCAACCCAAAGAGGTCCATACTAAGACACATAGTAATGAGAATGGCAAAAAGTCATGATAAAGAGAGAATTTTAAAACCAGCAAGAAAAAGAAAACAAACTGACAAAAGAAACCCCATAAGGTCATCAGAAGTCTTTATAGCAGAAACATTGTGGGGCAGAAGGGAGTGGAATAATAAATTCAAAGTGCTGGAAGAACAACAACACTGCAGCCAAGAACACTATCCAGCAAGGCTATCATTCAGAGTAAGAGAGTTAAAGTTTACCAGACAGACCAAAGCTAAAGGAATTCATGATGACTAAACTAGCCCTACAAGAAATGTTAAAGGAGACTCCTAAGTGCAACAGAAAGACCAGGAGGAAGAATAAGGAAAACAGGAAGCACAAAACAGTAAAACAAATTCTATAAATCTGATCTACAAAAATCAGACAAGAGATTCACAAAATAAAAGGGTAAATTATGACACCACATACATAAACAGGGTGGGTGGGGAGTAAAAATTTAGTGCTTTTAGAATAAGTTAAATCATAAGTGACCATCAATTTAATTAGACAGCTATATGTATGACATGTTGTATATAAACCTAGTGGTAAACATAAATCAAAAACTGGTAATAGATATGCAAAAAAAATAAAGAAAAAGGAATCCAAGTATAACACTGAAGAAAGCCAGCAAATAATGAAAGAAGAAAACAAGAAAGGAACAGAGAAGGACCATAAACACAACCATAAAATAAGTAACAAAATGATAATACATATCAACTTATCAATAATTACTTTGAATGTAAATGGACTAAATGCTCTAATCAAAAGACATAGTGTGATGGAATGGATAAAAAAGCAAGACCTATCTATATACTGTCTACAAGAGACTCATTTCAGACCTAAAGACACATGGAAATTGAAAGTGAAGGGACAGAAAAGCATTTATCATGCAAATGGAAATGAAAAGAAACCAGGGTAGCAATACTTATATCAGAAAAAATAGACTTTAAGACAAAGATTGGGGCGCCTGGGTGGCTCAATGGTTTAAGCCGCTGCCTTCGGCTCAGGTCATGATCTCAGGGTCCTGGATCGAGTCCCGCATCGGGCTCTCTGCTCAGCAGGGAGCCTGCTTCCCTCTCACTCTATCTGCCTGCCTCTCTGCCTACTTGTGATCTCTCTCTGTCAAATAAATTAAAAAAAATCTTAAAAAAAAAAAAGACAAAGACTGTAATAAGAGACAAAGAAGGGTACTATATAAGCATAAAGGGAATAATCCACTAAGGATTTATCAATTGAAACATTTGTGGACCCAATGTGGAAGCACCCTAATGCATAACAAAGCAAATAACAAACATAAATGAAGTAGTCAGTAGTAACACAATAAATTAGGGGACTTTAACACCCCACTTACACCTTTGGATGATCATTCAAACAGAAAATCAACAAGGAAACAGTGCCTTTGAATGACACATAGGGCTGGATAGATCTAACAGATATAGTCAGAATATTCCATTCAAAAACAGTGAAACCCACATTCTTTTCAAGTGTACATGGAATATTCTCCAGAATAGATCACATAGTAGGGCCCCAAACAAGTCTCAACAAATTAACAAAGATTGAAGTCATACCTTGCATCTCTTCTGACCACAATGCCATGAAACTAGTAGTCAACCACAAAACAAAATCTGGAAAGAAGATAAAAACATAGGGGTTAAATAACATGCTAGAAACATTAAATGTGTCAACCAAGAAATCAAAGAAGAAATTAAAAAAAAAAATACATGGAGACAAATGAAAATGAAAACAAAATGGTCCAAAATCCTTAGTATTTTAGGAAAGCTGTTCTAAGAGGAGAAGTTTATAGAAATACAGGCCTACCTCAAGAAGTAAGAAAAAATCTAAAAACAAACAAAAACAAAAAACAAAAAACAAATAACCAACATAACCTTATGGCTAAGGGAGCTAGAAAATGAACAAACGGAATTCCAAAACAATAGAAAGAAGTAAATAATAAAAATTAGAGAAGAAATAAAAATAGAAAACTGAACAAACAACCCCCCCCAAAACAAAACAAACAAACAAAAAAAACCAATCAATGATACCAGGAACTGCTTCTTCAAAAAGATCAACTGAATTTATCAGTTTTTAGCCACACTCATCCAAAAAAAGAAAGAAAGAAAGAAGGAAAAAGAAAAAAGAAAGAAAAAGAAATAGAGGGCTCAAATAAACAAAATCAGAAATGAAAGGAAAAATATCAACTGATGCCAGAGAAATACAAAAGATTATAAGAGAATATTACAAAAAATTATATGCCAACAAATAGAACAACCTTGAAGAAATAGATGAATTCTTAGAAATATGAACCCTCCAAAAACTGAGACAGATAGAAATAGAAAATTTGAACAGACCTATTTCTAGTAATCAAAAATTTCTCAACAAAAATTGAGGACTAGATGGTTTCACAGGTGAATTCTACCAAACATTTGAAGAAAGGTTAATACCTACTCTTTTCAAAGTAGTCAAAAAAATAGAAGAGAAAGCAAAACTTCCAAATACCTTCTAAGAGACCAGGCTTATACGCATACCAAAACCAGATAAAGACACCACTGAAAAAGAGAACTATCCGCCAATATCTATGATAAATATGGATGCAAAAATCTTTAATAAAATATTAGAAAATTTAATCCAACAATACACTAAAAAAAATAATTTAGCAGAATCAACTAGGATTTATTCCTGGGATGTAAGGATGGTCCAATTTTCACAAATCATTGTGATATATCACATCAACAGAAGAAAGGATAAAAACCATATGATTTCAATAGACACAGAAAAACATTTGATGAAGTACAACATCCACTCATGATTAAAACCCTCAACAAAGTAGGTTTAGGGTCCACATACCTCAACATAATATGTCTTATATGAAAAACCACAGCTAACATTGTATTCAATAGGGAAAATGCGAGCTTTACCCCTCCAAGATCAGGAATAAAACAAAAATGTGCACTCTTACCACTTTTAATCAGAAGTCCTGGCCATAGCAATCAGAAAAGAAAAAGGAACAAAAGGCATCCAAATTGGTAAGGAAGAAGCAAAACATTCACTATTTGCAGATGACATGATAGTAGGTATAGACTCCACCAAAAAATCTACTAGAACTGATTAATGAATTCAGTAATGCCACATCATATAAGATCAATATATAGAAATTTGTTGCATTTTTATAAACTGAAAATGAAGTAGCAGAAAAATAATTTAAGAAAACAATCCTACTTGCAATTGGACCAAAAATAAGATACCTGGGAACAAAGATAACCAAAGAGGTGAAAGACCTATGCTCTGAAAACCATAACACAGTGATGAAAGAAATTAAAGATGCCATGAACAGAAAGATATCCCTCCTTATGGACTGGGAGAACAAATATTGCTAGAGTGTTCACACTACTGAGAGCAAGCTACATGTTTAATGAATATTTAATGAAATCCCTATCAAAATACCAGTAGCACTTTTCACAGAAGTAGACCAAATAATTCTAAAGTTTGTAAGGAACCACAAAAGACCCAGAATAGCTAAAGTGATCTTTAAAAAGAAGCACAAAATGAGATGTATCATAATCCCAGATTTCAAGATATACTACAAAATGTAGTAATCAAAACAGTATGGTATCGGCATAAAAATAGACATAAAGTTCAATGGAATAGAATAGAATCCAGAAATAAATCTATACTTTTATGGTCAATTAAAGTTTTGACAAAGGAGACAAGAATATCCAGTGGGAAAAAGTCTCTTCAACAAATGATGTTGGGAAAACTGGACAGCTACCTGCAAAAGAATGAAATTGGACCACTTTGATACACCATACACAAAAATAAACTCAAAATGGATTAAAGACTTACATGGAGGCCTGACACCATAAAATTCCTAGAAGAGATCACAGGCAATAATTTTTCTAACATCAGCTACAGCAACATTTTTCTAGGTATGTCTGCTGAGGCAGGGGAAACAAAAGCAAAAAAGAAAAAAAAAAGATAAAAATAAAAACTTCTGCACAGGAACGGTAACTATCAATAAAACTAAAAGACAGCCTACCAAGTAGGAGGAGATATTTGCAAATGGTCTATCTGGTAAGGGGTTAGTATCCAAAATTTATAAAGAACTTATACAACTCAACACTCAAACAAATAATCCAATTAAAAAATGGGTAGTTGACATGAACAGACATTTCTCCAAAGAAGATATATAGATGGCCAACAGACACATGAAGAGATGTTCAACTACACTCATCATCAGGACATGCAAACAAAACTACAATGAGATATCATCTTAAACCTGTTGGAATTGCTAAAATCAAACACACAATGAACAGTAATTGTTGGTGAGGACGTGGAGAAATAGAAAGTGTTGTGTACCGTTGATGGATATGCAAACTGGTGCAGCGACTGTGGGAAAGAGTAGGGAGGGAGTTTCCTCAAAAAATTAAGAATAGAATTGCCATACGATCCAGTAATTCCACTACTGGGTATTAATCCAAAGAATAAAAAAACCCACTAATTTGAAAAGATACATGCACCACTATGCTTATTACAGCATTATTTACAATAGCCAAATTATGGAAGCAGCCCAAGTGTCCACTAGTAGATGAACCAATAAAAGAATGTGTGATATATATTTACAATGGAATATTAGTTATCCATTAAAAAGAATGAAATCTTGCCATTTGAAACAACATGGAAGTGTGGAGAAAGTATAATACTAAGAGAAATGTCAGTCTGAGAAACATAAATACCATATGATTTTACTCATATATGGTATTTAAGAAACAAAACAAATGAACAAAGAAAATAAAAGACAAACCAAGAAACTCTCTTAACTCTAGAGAACAAACTGATGATTACCATAGTGGAGGTGGGTGGGGGGAGGGGTGAACTAGGCAAAGGGGATTGAGTACAATTACCATTATGAACACTGAGAAATGTACAGAATTGTTGAATCACTGCATTGTACACCCCGAATTAATATAACACTCTATGTTAATTATAATGGAATTAAAAAATTTTAAAAATCACCTATCTTCATAATTTTCATTTTACAGATGTTAAAACTGAGACCCAAGAAGTTAAGCACCATGTGTAAAGTCACAAATCCAGGCTATCAATGAGGCAATATGACTCCAGAATCTATACTCTAACCATGTGTGATATTGCCTCTCAAAGAGGAAAGAAACAGCATGAAGTAAGTGAATCTGATTACAAACAAATTGCAATCATGGTGTAGATGAAGAAGTTTTAGATTATAATGACTGAGAGTGTCTTACATGAAATTAAGCATGATGAATAATTAAAACATTAATTTGCCTTCTGTGTATTGGTATCATTGTAAGAGTCTTTGTATTTTCTTAATTTGTATCTTTTGTTCCGTGAAGCATTTAAGTCCTCTGAATATGTGAGGTTTTTGTCTTTCTTATTATCAACAGAGTTTTGGGCATTGGAGACTCCACCTTTAAACTATTCAGGAAGCTTGAGTGGCATCTTAAATATAATCATGTGGTAAATGATTTTCCTGGAATCCACTCATAGAATCAATTTAGAACTGTGCACACTATAATTTTGAAGTGTTTTCATTTCTGGAAAATGATAATTTTATTTTGGATATTTATGTATGAAATACTTTATGATTGTATGATTCCATTAGTAAATGTACTGCTTCCATCTTGGCAACATTTATCACAAAGATGCCTATCTTTTTGGCATTTTTTATTACACTGTATTTGTTATGAATATTGCTATTGATTTTATTAATGCAGTAGATTCTATTTTTAAATAATTTTTGAAACACCCAGAAATTTCAAATTAAAAATATAAGTGAATAAAATGTACAAACCCTTTTAAGTGTTTCATTTACTAGAGCAATATACATTTACTTTTTATGGGGGAGATGGTAATGCATTTGATGCTTTGCACATAATTAGAATACAGAGAATTAGTTCAGGTGAATGTAGAGGTATAACTTTTATTATTCTTACATCTTGTTTTCCAAGGCTTTCAGAAGTTGCCCTGTCTAAAGCAAATTATTGGTCTCTTGTTGATTGGAATCTAACTCTGCATCTGAAAGGCTAACTCTCCTTGTGCTTAAGAGGATTCCTTCTCTTCTGCTCCATATTAAAGCTTAGCTCTTTTCTCCCAATCCCAGCCAATTAGTTTTTTCATATAAGGAAATTCCACATATTTCACATAATACAAGAAGCTAGTGTTTTAATGAATTATCTGCTCCTTTGCCTTTATGGTATCTATTTTAACACATTCTCTTGGAAATAAGAATACTTTTAACTATAAGAACAAATATGTAAATGAGTTATAATAACTAACATCTGAATGGCATAGAAGCTTGGCTATAGATGTTTCTATAATATCCTTTTTTTGTACTAGTATTCCTAATTTTATGATTATCACTATCCTTTAATGAAAATATCATATAATCAAGAGCTTTGAGGACCTTATCAAGCAGGGTTGGAACAAGATTAAAGCAGTGAGGTACTTCCTTAGGCACAAAATTTAAAGGGACAGCAAAATACTCAGTAATGAAGATACAAAAATATTCAATGCAATATTTTTTAAAGTCAATATTAACACAAGAACATCCATGATGAACAGAATATCAAACTTTTAAATAAAGACTGGATCAATATTACTGAATTTTTCTTTTGCCTCAGGCTCCACGTGGCACTGGTGTCAAACACTCACTACATGAACTTAATACTCCTAAAATGTAAATATTTAATATTAAGTATTCATTATCAATTAAAAACCCCAAACAGAACACTAAAAATGACTTAACCTTTCTTCTTGAGCTACTGTATAATTAAAAAAAAAAACCAAAATATCAAAACAGTTGATTGAGCATAGGCATTTACCTTGTAGGGCTGTTAGGGACATTGAAATGGAGAAGATGAATTGTAATGGAAGAGTCTAAGAGGTTTTCAGAGCACAGTGCCTTTCTGAAAGGAGAAGGATGATAAAAATGTCTGACAAGTGTTGAAATAGGGTGGAGGAAGCAGGTATGCAGGAGCTCTGGGGAATCCCCAAAACTAGAAATTCGTTTTAGAGTAGCCTGGAGTGAGAACAAGGGCCCAAACCAGATATCTATGGGACACCTTTGGCTCTTTCCCAACTCCACCATTCTGATCCCAAACATGTGCAGAGCAAAAGACCGTCAGACATTTATTCTAAGACCTAAAAACTCAGGCCACACCCCCAAGAAAGTGATTCTAGTTTACATGATTATGCTTCTATATTCTGGCCAGCCAAGGGGAGCTCAAAAACTGGTGGGATCTTGCTCAGTAAAGGGAAGCTATTCTTCAACCAACTCTGCATAGACAGACGTTCCACTAGTTAGGGGTCTCGAATCTGGAACAGGGTGCCTAGGTTTCAGTGGGGCTTATGAAAGTAGAATGTTTCTTACTGATAAGTGCTCAATTAAATTAGTTATTGTTATTGTTATGGATTCCCACTGAGGGAAGATGTCTAAAGGGAAATAGCCCTAACTGTATAGCTATATAGAAAGCACACTACCTTTCTAGAACAGGATTCGGCAAACTTTTTTTTGTACAAGATCAGATAGTAAGTGTTACTAGCTTTGTGTGCCTTTACTCAACTCTGTCTATGGCATAAGAGTAGCCATAGGTAAAACATAGATGGAAATGGTTCTGTTTGAGTATATTTTTATTACAAAATACAACTGGCCAGATTTGGCTATTGGGTCATAGTTTGATGAATCCCCTTGCAGAAAGAAGTGAATGGCTTTTATATATAAGAGTAAAACAAAGGACCACTAGACCCATAGGATGTAGAAGACATTGTGAAGAATTTCCCAGGCATTCCTTTTTCAGTGAAGAAGTTATGGTCTCAGATTCTGGGAGCATCGTGGGCAGATGGACTTTAGCTGCCAGTCTCTTCAGCTGTGGAGGGCCTCAGCCCAAATTACAACCCTTCCTGGGGAGACCTACATCCAAGAATGAATTGATGTGATGGCATATATCTGACCATCTCGGTTCATCTGAGTATATTCTAAGGAATCATTCTAGATTGAGAATTGGATGTGAGGTCAGTATGATGAAGTTTTAGAACCTAGGTGAGGTTCGGTGGGCTGAGGTCCGGAGCCGATGACCAAGAATGAATTCTTGAGACATCTTTGGTGCAAAATGGTGGTTTATTAAAGCACGGGGACAGGACCCATGGGCAGAAAGAGCTGCTGCCCCGGGTTGTGAGGGATGGCAGGTTATGTACCCTGCAGTTGGGGGAAGGTGAGGGGAAGGGAGGTTTCAACGGAATTTTCATGTGCTAAAGAGGGCCGGGAGTATCCCGGAGGTCTTGGGGATACCCCGAGGTCTTCCAGCTTGATCAATGTTGTCTTTTGGCAAGCCATTAACATCAAGATAGTTGGGAGATTCCTGGTGGAATGTCACATTTCTGCTATCAAGCATCTTTGTTAGTGAGATTTAGGTTCAGAAGAGATTGAACTATATTTACATTTCCTTCTACCTCAGCCTCCTTCAGTTTTGTGTATGGAGGGGAGGGCTTGAGGAACTGAGTTATTTACCTCTGGAAATTATCAATAGCACAAGGTAGCTTCTTTGTTTGTAGTTCTCTAGGACATTTGTAAACCAAGGGGAACTATTTGTTTCTCATTTATGGTGGTCAGGGGTGCCTGAGGAATGTTACACACACTACTGAGGGGAGTGGGTGGAGAGGGGGTGTAAGGTGCCAGCTTTTGCTTTGTCCTCAGCCAGCCTCCTGCTCCCTCATCAAGTGGAGGCTGACTTTGAGCCTGCCCGGCAAATCAGCTTCTTTCACTGCTCAGCTCTGCTTTCTTCCCCTTTCTTTTTCTGGTTTTGATCTCAAAGGGCACTCCTTAATGAATATTTTGTGTGCTAAACTCTGTCTCATAATCTGCTTTCCCAAGAACCTAACCAATAATTGGAGGAAAACAAGAATTTTGAAAGAGGGAGACCCACATGAATTCACAGAAAATTTGACCATGCAAGAAAAAGAGAATTGAGAGAAGAGATGGATAAGAAAAATAAAATAATTAAATAATAAAGCAATGTGCTCAGATTTTAGATGATATTACAGCCATGAAATTACAAGAGATCTGTTAAAAAGAAAACCACAGGCCCAAAATGGGTTAGATTAAGCCTCCAGTCAGTAAACTAAAACTCAATACTTAACCTAATTGCAGTTTCAACTGCTCAGGAATGTAACCTTTATCAGCATGGAATTTCCTGGTCAATTCTAGGAAATTTATGGATTCAGGTTTTCTGTTCCCCTTAGGAGGAGGACCTTATCTAAACAATGCATTCTTTGCTAATAAATTTCTTTCTTCCTAATCGTTTTTCTTAAATGCTCCCTCTTTGTCTTTAAAAACCTTTTTTGGTTTAGGTCAGTGGCGCTCCTCTCAAATTTGTGGGATTCTGCCTGACTCCTGAATCATTTAAAAAAGCCAATTAGATTTTCAAATATATTCAGTTCCATTTTGTTTTTTAACAGATCTAAAAGTAAATGAACTTCATAGAATAAAGAACATAAAAAAAACAGAATATAATAGAATATCTGAGGATACAGGAAAAGTCAGAGAGGACCTATGTAACAAATCAACATTTTTTTCAAGAGGAGTTTTGAAAAACAAAAGAGAAAATGGAGAACACTAAGATATTAAAGAAATATTATCACGTATGTAAACCAAACCAGCAAACTAAGCAGTAGACAATATTTAATTTTCAGTAACAGCTTAAATTTCCTTTTAAGCTTCACTTTGTGGAAAACCTTAATTGGCTATAAAATGGAAAATTCTTGTGGTTTAGATTAGTATTTCCTGATTTCTAATGAGATTGAGCCCTTTATCATTGGCCACTTAGAAATCTCTTCTGAATTGTCAATTCAAGTACCTGTCTTCTATTTATTGATATTTATATCTTGGATATAAATTCTTTGTTGGTTATGTGTATTGCAAATAACTTATGTCCCTCTGTGGTTTACCCTTTCATTTTTAGTAATTTATTTTGATGAAGGATCCAATTTAAAAACCCTTTTATTCATAGTGCTTTTTTTTTGGCATGTTATACTCAAGAAATTTACCTCCTCCAAGTCTTGAAAATATTCTTACATTCTTTTCTAGAAGATTTTTGTTTTGCTTTTTATATTCTCATCTAGAATTGATATTGTGTATGGTATGAATTAGAGATTATGTGTATGTAAATGATCCAAAGCCATTTATTTATTTATAAGTCTGTTTATTCTCCCTTTGTGCTCTAGTACCAGTTTTGTCATAAATCAAATGTTCAAACACATGTGAGTCTCTTTCTGGACTTCGTATTATATGTAATTGAAATTTTTACATATCATTGTGTCTATACCATACTACTATGCTCTCTGAACTTCTTTCTTTTCTTTTTTTTCAAGATTATCCTGGTTATTTTTAATCTTTAGAATAGGCTTGGAATATGCACACATACACACACATATACAAAACTATAGGAATTTTGATGGATATTCCTTTAAATAATAGGTCAATTTGGAAAGATTTGGCATCTTTACAGTTCTGAGACTTTGGTTTATAACTATGGTATATCCCTCCATTTATTTAATTTCCCTCAGTAATAATTTACATCTATTTTTTTTTCTGCAAGGGTACTGCATATCTTTTGTATATTTAATTCTAGGAATTTTATATTACTTGATACTATTACAAGTGATACCTTTTTAAAAAAATTCATTTTCCAATTTTAATTGTTAATATACTGAACTACATCTTATTTTTCATATTAAACATATACAAAATGACCTTGTTAAATCCACCATTGTATTAAGATTCTGTACATTCTTCTGTATGTCTGTGTACAAAATTATTACTTCCATTACTAATTTTAGTTTTTATTTTCTTCCTTTATAGTCCTTGTACCTTTCTCTACCTTGTTTTTCTCTGCACAAAGTGCTCTTCAGAACAATGTTGAATAGAAGTGGTGGTAAAGATTACCTTTATCTCATTCTCATTTCAGGGGAAATTTGTTCAGTATTTTACTATTTCACTAACTATCATGATGTTAACTGATTTCTGGGGTTTTTTTGTTTGGTTGGTTGGTTGGTTTAGGTTTGTTTTGTCATTAAGTACATCAGATTAAGGATGATTCCTTATTTCCTAACCTATTATCAAATGGGTTCCCTGCATCCGCTGAGATCATATTTTTCTCTATTATTCTTTTACTATGTTGAATTACATTGAGTTTTAAATAATAGATGTCCTTGAATATTTAAATGAAATGTTACTTGTTTACCATATATTATCTTTTGTATATACTGGTGATTTCATTTTCTTTTCCTTTTTTAATTTAGGATTTTCATACTATGTATAGGACAGGAGTATGGTATTTTAATTCATCTCATTTCCTGTTAGGATTCTATAATGTTTATGTTATTCTTTGATTTCTATCCTGCTGTTATCAATATTTGTTCTCCTAATATTTCATCCATTTTTATCCCTTTGCATGCCTAGTGATTTTTGTTTGATGCCAGACATGGTAAAAATTTTTAGAAAAATACCTGAAGTACCAGATTATATAATATTTTTCCAGGAAAGAAATGCATTTTACTTTGTGCAACAGTTACAGTAATGCCAGATTGCTTTAATCCCATCATGTGCTGAGCTTTAATTGAAGTTTAGTTTTCTGAGAACTGGTCTCATTATCTTATTCTTACTTTGGTCATATAGCGCTTTTCTAAACCTAGTTTGTTTACCAGAAACTCTCCTTATCATTGGGCTTTGACCTTTGATTTCCATCCTGTTGCTCCAATAAGATTGCTGAAATCCTGATAATGGTTTGCTCAAATTCATATCCTTTCGGCCACAACTTCAGGATCATAGATTCCTTGCAGAGAAAAAGTAGTGCCAAATATATGCTTACTTCTGTGAATTTCATATCTCTCTGGGGTCTTGGTGTATCAAGTCTAAACAGCCTTGGTAGCTTCCTTACACTTTCAAATTAATATTTTAAATCTCTTCCAATTTCTTTAGTTGTTGTTTTTGTTTTCTACGTGTAGCTTGTTTTGAAACAAGTAGTCCTCCATTTTTCAAAATAAAAATTCAGTTGTTACATTCATTGTAGTAAAATTTATAAATGGTTTTCTTAGTACTTTGGTACTAATTTCAGTTTATTTGAAGGTAAGAATAATAGTCTCATTTATTTTTGGTAAGTCTTAAAAATTTACTTTCCATATTGAAGTGTGAACCTATTTATAATTAATTTTTGTGATCACTGTGAAGTAGAGATCCAAATGTATTTTTTTCCTAAATAAAAACCGATAGTCCCAGTACCACACTATGCTAGTCCATCCCTTCAACACTAATCCAAAATATTATCTCTGTTCTGTATCAAATTAGCATATAAATAGCTGTTGTCACAATTTGCTTTATATTATCTTGCTCTATTTTTCTTTTTTTTTAAAGATTTTATTTATTTATTTGATGGAGAGAGAGAGATCACAAGTAGGCAGAGAGGCAGGCAGAGAGAGAGGGGAGAAACAGGCTCCCTGCTGAGCAGAGAGCCCGATGCAGGGGATGCAGGGCCTGATCCCAGGATGCTGAGATCGTGACCTGAGCTGAAGGCAGAGGCTTAACCCACTGAGCTACCCAGGCGTCCCGCTCTATTTTTCTATCTTTGAGTCTGTACAACATCCTTTTAATTATATAATTTAAGATGAGATATTTGCAGATGCTTGTATCATTATGGGAATCATTCTAAGAAATGAAAATTTAATGATTTAGGAGAGCTGGAGAGTACTTCAAGAGCAATGCTTTTGGATAGAGGCAGCCCCCTTTTTGATAGAATGATAGGCTGAATATGTGGGTACAGGTACAGGTTGCTTGGCAGATTTGGTGGTAAAAATATGCTAGGTTGTATTTTCTTAGTAAAATTAAAAGAAAGATCACCAGATGTTAAGAAGATCAAAGAGGTATGAATATTTGAGAAGACAGAATGAGATATAATTGTGGGTAGTAGGAGAGGGTGGGCTTAGGGCAATGCAATAGGCCTGTTGATTCCTCAATGTTCATTTAAAGTTAGCCATCATGACTTCGGAGGGTGACCAGTCAGCATAGTTGTGAGTTTTCTCTAGCCACAGTCAGATGCTTAGTTGTAGCATAGTGTAGATGGAGGGTTGGATTTAACCAGGGATGTGGTGGTAGAGATGATATAAAGGAGAGAAAGCCAGGAGTTGGAAACAGATAGAAAGAGTGACCTGAGAGGGCAGTTTTTGGTTTATAGATGTTACAAAATAGTCTGATTATAAAGGCAGATAAATATAAGAATATGATAAACACATGCTAAACTTATACTGATAGACTCACAGCAGATGCACAAAATAATTAAAATTCCAAGAAAAACCAAATCCAACATAAAACCAAAAGCAAAAGTTCTAGTTAAGAAGACCATGTTCTACATATGGAGTAAATTCGGGTTTGTTTCGTCGTTGTAAACAATCAATGGAATGCTACAAATAGCAATTGCAATGATCTTTATGCTAAGAGCATATACCTTATAATATTCCAGTGTTATGGTAGAATACTAAAACAACATTTGGCTTTTTTATAAATAATACCTATATGGTTTTACTCATATATATTGTTCATGAGTTTTCAACTTTAAGAACCAAGAGGATACATAGAAGACTCCATTGTGATTTCTTTCTTTCTTTCTTTCTTTTTAATTTATTTGACACACAGAAAGAGATCACAAGTAGGAAGAGAGGCAGGCAGAGAGAGAGAGGGAAGCAGGGTCCCCGCTGAGCAGAGAGCCCAATGCGGAGCTCAATCCCAGGACGCTGAGATCGCGACCTGAGCAGAAGGCAGAGGCTTTAACCCACTGAGCCACCCAGGTGCCCCGTGATTTCTTATTTAAATATTTAAATACACACACTACCTTTTTATAAAAGTGATCATTGAATAAGATTCAGGGCAGAAGAGAAGATGAAAGGGCTGAGTCAAGATATAGAATGCAGAGCCTTCATCAATAATTAGAAACATATTATTTAGTGTTAAAAAAGTAACCATAGTGTAAGTGTAAGTGGATATTGTCTAGCAATAATCTGGAGCTGTCCTGTCCTGAATTGCTAGAGTTAACTATTAAATTTTCAGGTATTTTTTCAACTCAGTTCTCCAGTATCTTGAAATTAGCCACAGAAGTTAGCAAATACTACAAATTGGGGTCTGTCCTCACTTCAGTAATCCATTGTTAAAATGTCACATCAGTGATATAACCATGGAACAATTGTAAAGCAGAGGGAAGTCGCTTAGATTTAAGTAAATTAAATCTCCCACTTTGAATTCTCATGAGGAAGTAATTTGACATTTTGAAATAGATAAATCAAGAAGTACAACCTAAACTGTTAGAAAACAGGAAAAGAAATAACAACAGAAATGTTTAAAAGTCAGTGATTAAGGATTTACAACTAGGATTAGGAAGATTGGAGTGAGAGATTAATATTTTGTTAGGACATTTTCTTTTCTAGAGCCTGTTCCTGGAAGTGCTGCTATTTGTAGCAGGTGTTAAGGCTTCAAGGTTACTTTGCGGAGTTGAAGTGCTGGCTGAGCAGACCCTCAGGGCTGGTAGTCCCAATGAGGTGCGCTCCGTGGCATCTGGAGGTGGTGTTCCTACTGATGATAAGCAGGTGATTGGGTTGGAGAGGGAGGTCATGATGGTTGCATGGAAGGGACTGGACCCATACAATATGCCAGCCCCAAAGCAGTTTCAGGCAGCAAGGAAGACCCTAAATTAGCAGAGAGTAGACTGCATCTGTGAAAAGGATAATAGCACTGACATCTGGTTCTGGCTGCACAAAAATGAGACCCAGCCATGTTCTAGCTGTGAAACCCATTACAAACTTATGCCCCACCAGCTGACCCACTAAGTCTTTGCACGAATTTACTCAAAATATGCTGTAAACTTTCTTCTTTTCAATAAAGCCTAGCCATTGCATTGGTTCCTTCTCCAAAACAAACAAACAAAAACCCAAAACAAACAAACAAAAGGCATTTTCTGTTCACTTATTAACACCAATATCTTTAAAATTTTAAATATATTTATTGTAAATATATTTATATAAATATAAATATATTTATAAATATATTTATAAATATATATATAAAATTATAGATTTATCAATTAAATATAAAGCCATTTTCCTGGATCTATGAAGCATTTGATGTTGCTTTCTCATTATTACTGCCAGTTATGATTTAGACATCAAAATTGAGAAATGCACATAAATATGATATACAATTGCAAATGATGTCTACTTTCACAGTTACCTAAATCATTTCAATGGGTTAAGTGCTCTTAGTCCACTCTATAGCCACTTATCAGGCACAAGCATGATGTTCCCGACATTCTCTGGGGAATTCTAATCTTCTCTGCTCCCTTTGGAAGTTCCCATTTGTCTTCCTACGTGCAGAAGGTAAGCTTTGTTTAAGTACTGTTGTCTTGAGGCCAGCAGAACAAAACAAAAGCAGTGAAGAAATCACAACATTTCTCCAGATATGTTTCGGTAGGGGGAAAAACAGATCTTGAAGTTCTAGCTAAAATTTAGTTTAGAATTGTATGAAAACGTCACTGGATTTCTGTGGTGTTCAATCTGGATAATTATTTCATTGCTTCCTTCACAAATTAACTGTCCTCTTGCCTTTGTTTTTATTTTTATTAATATAAGATTGTAGAACCTGTTTCTTACAAGGCTCTTTCCAGGAAGAAATGCATTTACATGTTTTTCTCATTTTCAGGTTAATTCTTATGCAAGTTTCAGTGCGAACTAGAGGACACAGCAGAGTTTTAGAGAAAGACTCTTGCTGGGGAAACAAAAAATTTGGTTCAGATATGAGTCTTGATATGTCAAAATCATACTAAAAGGAAAAACATTTTTGTTGTGTCTTTTACAGTTATAAAAATCGTAATGTGCAATTTTGCTTATATGTGACTTGGAAGAAATGTTAGTACTTGAAAAAGGAATTATTATAGGGAATTTTAAAAAAGATTTATTGTTTATTTTGGAGAAAGAGAGAGCTCAGAGAGAGAGAGAGGGAGAGAGAATCCTCAAGTAGACTGCCTTCTGACCAGGGAATCCAACATGGGGCCTGATCCCAGGATCCTGAGATTATGGCCTGAGTGAAATCAAGAGTTGGTTGCTTAACCTACTGAGCTTCCCAGGCCTCTATAGGGAATATTTTTAAGTAGACTTAAAACCTTATCTCTTGGGGGAAGAAAACCTTTATATTTAAAACAACTTAAAAATTTGAAAATTACATATGTATTTCCCTAAAAAAGAAATGTAAGTGTCATAACTGACTTTTCAAATCTGTGTCCTAAGAAAATAATTTTGAATCTGTGTTCACAGTAAACAGAAACCTGTCACGTTCAGTAAAAAAAATTAGGTTTTATATCTGGTTGTCAAAACAGATAAGTGGCAACTGTGAGGCAAGATTGAATTTTATCTTTCCTTGGTGTACAATAACCCAGCCAAAATTTATAGGCTAGGACTAGGATGGAGGTGTTATCTATCAGTTCTTAAAGTTTAAAATATGATTGTATAACTGAAACATAATATTAAAGATAGAGGTTTCTTAATCATAATTTAATCACTTTCCTCCAATTTAGATCTAATAAAATTGACATAAACACAAAATTGTAGTGAGTGATTTATTCTGTATTGTTGTACTACAGAAACAGAGGCGCAAAGCATTTAACTTAGGGTGAGGTGATTTGAGGAAAAAAATCTCAAATGTGTTGATTGTGGTAGTCACCCAGGTGAAGAATAAAGGAAATACATTTCAGGTAGAAGAAAAATACATGAATAGTTATTGAGGGCGTAGAGTCTATACCATTTATGTAACTAGTAACAGAAATTCAAAAGACAACTGGCTTTGACAATAAAGTCATATTTTACGTCACTGAACAAAATGTTACAAAATTTGGTGGCCTCCACTGTGATAGGAATTAGTCTCTGGCTCTATTCTTTAACTATTTCTAAGCTTTGTGTATTGGTTTCTTTCCTCAACTGACAACATCTGGCTTCCCACAGCAGCTGAAAAATATGTTTCTGTGTTGAAATCTAGTTAAGAAAAACAAAAACAAAAACCACTTCTCATACAATATTGGAATGTAAATCCATCAGATTAATTGGGCCATGTGTTCAAACCTGGATTTGCCAGGGCAATGTTATGAGTTCATTGCATTTTAGCTTTGGCAAGGGCTTTGGGATTACATGATTGACCTATACAAATAAGTGTCCCCTTGAATCAAGTGATGGGATTAGCTCCCCATGAATCAGAGAAATTTAGTGGAAAAGGGTGGATGCCTTGGTACTGCAGATACCACAAGAAGTTTCTACAGCTACACAGTATACTTCTCATCCCCTCTTCGGTTTTATTTTGTTCTTATATCACTTTTTATAAGAACTTATATATTATTTTTCTTTTTGTTTTTTGTCTTTCCACAATGAAATGTAGACTCTGTAAAAGCACAGATGTTTTTATCAGTTTTCTAATTGATAAATCTCTAGTTGATAGTCAATAAATATGATGAATAAATGAAAGAATAAATACGAGAACAGGAATCTAGGGCTGATTTCATAAAATGCATGACTGTGGATTTTGTGACCTCTAAAGACTCAGGAGCTGGGTTGAAGATCATATAATCAAGGTTGGACATGTCAAGGGTTACCAACTGTCCCAGGAAACTAAGCTAAGAAGTTTCCCAGGATGCAGACATTTTGGTGATGAAATTGGTACAGTATCTGGAAAACTGGGATGATTGGTCTCTCTACTATTGAACTGCTTGAGAGAAACATGTTCAGAGAGTCAACAGGCTACTGGGTTGTACAGTTCAAAAGATCTAGCCTGTAAATATGTATTGTTGAGTTATGAATTTTTAAGTATTATGTGATTTTAAGAAGGTAGATGAGGTTTCCTGAGATTGTGCAGGTGTGGAAGAGAAAATTATGTTTCTGCCTAGTGCCCAGAGTATAGGCTTAAAAGTTTACTGTGCATTTTACTTTGCAGATGAAATGAAAGCTCTAGAAGAATGGTCTAAAGATTACAGAAGTCTGTCTTAACTCTTGTTTTAAGGGTATTTGAAGCTTCTACTCTCTCAAGACCAGCTAGCTAAGAAGGATTCCAGGCAGAAGTCTCTGTATGAAAGGGAATAAAATATGATGGAAGGAATATCTTAGGGCAGAAGAGAAGTAGTTAAAAAGCAGATTTGGTTTCTTGGAAAGGTTAGCAGACTTTTTAACATGAAGAAACTCTAAGTTGCCCTCAGTTCAAAACTCAGAATAAGCCACATGAAAAGCAAATTTTCTTTGCTCTGCTGGCAGCAGAGCTAGTTGTGGTTGATTCCCAGTTCTGCAAGTTGCATTGTAGGTTTGCAAATAATGTGAGCATTTAATACTAGAGCTGGAGATATTGGAGTCTATGAAATACTGTTAGTGACATTAAAAGGCCAATGGATACATGGATCTCAATTATATCATAAAACACAGTCTGGGAATCTGCTGGAAGACATTAGTGAGAATTGCTTTATTTTTGAAAATTTGTCCTTGTCTACCTTACAGCATTTCTAAAAATTATCTGATAAGTCTTGTATATGTTTTGTATAATCCTGTTTGATATTGGACTCTATTTAAATACATCAGATTTGGCCATTCTCAGATACATAATTTTTTCTTCCAGTTTTAGCACTAGAAAGATTCTTTTTTCAGACTAGTATATATGAGATTTGAGAGAGCAACTTGAAAACCTCAATGGAATTTCTTTCTGAACTACAGAAGAAATAGGGATTGAAGCAGAAGATGCTATGATTATTTGAAGTAGTTCACATCTATATCTGTCTTCAGAGAAAATTTTTTTTCTAACTTGTGTTGTCCAAGTTGGCAGTTACTAGCTGCAGGTGACTATTGAACATAGCATCTGGACTAATTCAACTTGAAATGGGCTCTAAGTATAAAATACACACGTTTTAAAGACTTAGTATAAAACAAAGAATATAAAATACCTCATTAGTTGTATTTCATATTCATTTAATAAATTTTAAAAATTAGTGTAATACATTAATTTAAATTTAATTGATATATACTAAATTATTTAATATTGCAAAATTTATTAAATTTGCTTAAATGTGGAAATAATACTTTCCATTTATTGTGTTATAACAGAATATTAAAATATATTTCACAAGATCTTCTTGCTTATTTAATATGTCTACTAGAAAATGTAAAAATGTATGATTTTGTATTTGTGGCTCACATTTAATTTCTATTTGTCCATGTTCTACTTTTTCTTTCTTTCTTTCTTTTTAAGGATTTTATTTATTTATTCGACAGAGATCACAAGGAGGCAGAGAGGCAGGCAGAGAAAGAGGGGGAAGCAGGCTCCCCACTGAGCAGAGAGCCCGATGCTCGATCCCAGGACCCTGAGATCATGACCTGAGCTGAAGGCAGAGGCTTGACCCACTTAGTCACCCAGGCACCCCTACATTTTATTTCTTAATCTCTCTCAATTCAACTCCAAACACAAAATGAGAGAATATGTATGTTACTAGTATGATTAAAGTTATTAATAAGTTAGTAATCATGTTGTTTTCCCTCATCCATCTAAAGCTTTTATCTGACCCTAAATTTAAAATACTAAATACCACCAATATATCATGAAAGCACTTTTCCCGTCTTTATATATATAAAATGAATATTAAATAGAGAACATTATGAAGTGGAATTGGTGTTTCATCTCTAAATAGAGAAAATGTTTGTGGAAGTATAGAATAAATCTTAGGGCATTATATCCCTAATCTTTATACAGCATGCTCTTGAGACGAGAAAGCAATTTAAAGTATACATTACACATATTATAAGTATTATTATTTTTATAGTTTTAATGTTTTAGCTGACTTATTTTATTTATTTTATTTTATCATGATATGTACTCTTTAATCCCCATCACCTATTTCACCCATTCCCCCCACAAACCTCCCCTCTAGTAATCCTCAGCTTGTTCTCTATATTTAAGAATCTGTTCCCTGGTTTGCCTCTCTCTCTTTTTTTCTTTGCTCATTTGTTTTGCTTCTTAAATTCCACATGTGAGCAAGATCATATGGAATTTGTCTTTCCTGACTGACTTATTTTACTCAGGAATATACTCCCTAGCTCTATCCTTGTTGCAAAGGGCAAGATTTCATTCTGTTTTATGACTGAATAATATTCCATTGTATATATATATACACCACTTCATCTTTATCGATCCATCTATTAATGGGTGCTTAAGCTGCTTCCATAGTTTGGCTATTATAAATAATGCTGCTATAAACTTAAGGGTACATCCTTTTGAATGAGTCTGTTTGTATTTTAGGGGGGTAAATACCCAATAGTGCAAATCCTGGATCCTAGGGCAGTTCTATTTTTAATGTTTTGAGGATCTCCCATTTTTCCATACTTCTATCTTTCATCTACAATGACTGCACCAATTTTCTTTCCGACCAATAGTGCAAGAGGGTTCTTTTTTCTCCACATTCTTACCAATACTTCTTACTTCTTATATTTTTTATTTGAGCCATTCTGACAGGTGTAAGGTGGTATCTCATTGTGGTTTTGATTTGCATTTCCCTGATGATGAGTGATGATGGGCATCTTTTAATGTGTCTATTTGACTTGTATCTGTATGTCTTTTTTGGAGAAATGTCTGTTCAGGATTTCTGTTCATTTTTAATTGGATTGTTTGTATTTTGGGTGCTGACTTGTATAAGTTTTTTTATATATGTTAAGTAATATATATGTAATATAACTTGAAATCTGGAATTGTGATACCTTCAGTTTTGTTTTTCTCTTTCAAGACTGCTTTGGCTATTCAAGGTCTTTTTTGGTTCCATTCTAAGAAGGATGTTTATAGAACCACAGGCCTACCTCCAGAAGCAAGAAAAATCTCAAATTAACAACCTAACCTACACTTAGAGGAGCTAGAAAAAAAGAACAAACAAAACACAAACCTAGCAAAAAGAAGAAAATAATAGGGATTAAAGCAGAAATAAGATAGAAACTAAAACAATAGAACAGATTAATGAAATCAGGAGCTGATTCTTTGAAAAGATCAAATAAATTAAAAACCTCTAAAAAGACTCATTTTTAAAAGAGAGAACCCAAATTACTACCGAAAGAGGAGAAATAATCACCAACATCACAGAAATACAAATAATTTAACAGAATATTATAAATGCCACTATATGCCACCAAATTGGACAAATTAGAAGAAATGGAAAAATTCCTAGAAACATATAACCTACCAAAACTGAAGCTGGAAGAAATAGAAAATTTGAACAGGCCATTCACTGGCAGTGAAATGGAATCAGTAATCAAAAAAATTTCCAGGAACCAAAAGTCCAGAACCAGACAGGTTCACAGACAAATTCTACTAAACATTTAAAGAAGAATTTGTACCCATTCTTCTTAAACTATTTCAAAAAATACAAGAGAAAGGAAAACTTTCAAAACTTCATTTTATAAGACCACCATCACTCTGATAAAGACACTATAAAAAGAGAACTACAAGCCAATATCTC
Source organism: Meles meles (assembly GCF_922984935.1). Lineage (NCBI taxonomy): Eukaryota > Metazoa > Chordata > Mammalia > Carnivora > Mustelidae > Meles > Meles meles. The sequence goes on from NC_060070.1 coordinate 36,361,523, forward strand.
TCATGCATATAGATGCAAAACTCCTCAACAAAATATTCGCAAATTGAGGGGCACCCGTGTGACTCAGTGGGTTAAGCCTCGGCCTTCAGCTCAGGTCATGATCTCAGGTTCCTGGGATCAAGCCCAATTTCGGGCTCTCTGCTCAGCAGGGAGCCTTCTTCCCCCCCCTTCTCCTGCTGCTCTGCCTACTGCTCTGTCTGATCTCTCTGTCAAATAAATAAATAAAATTGTTTTAAAAAATTAGCAAACTGAATCCAAAAATACATTTTAAAAAATCAGGGCACCTTGGCGGCTCAGGTTAAGCATTTACATTCAGCTCGGTCATGATCCCAGATTCCTGGGATCAAGCCCCAAGTTGGGCTCCCTGCTCAGCAGGATGCCTGCTTCTCCCTCTGCCTCTACCCCAACCCCCAGCGCATGCACTTTCTCTCTCTCTTTCTCATTCTATCTCTCTCAAATAAATAAAATCATTCACCGCAATCAAGTAGGATTTATTCCCAGCATGTAAGGATAGTTTAATATTCACATAATAATCAATGTGGTATGTCATATCAGTTAGAGAAAGGATAAAAGCCATAGATCATTTCAGTAAGATGCAAAACAAACATTTGACAAGGTACAACATCCATTCATGATAATAACTCTCTGCAAAGTAGGTCTAGAGGGAACGTGTCTCAACAAAATAAAGGCCATATATGAAAACCCTACAGCTAACATACTCAATGGGGAAAAACTGACAGCTTTTCCACGGAGGTCAGGAATAAGACAAGGATGTCCCCTCTCGCTGCTTTTATTCAATGTAGTGCTGGAAGTCCTGGCCATAGCAATTAGACAACATAAAGAAATAAAACCACACAAATTGGAAAGGAAAAAGCAAAACTCTCACTACGAGATGACATGATACTGCATATAGAAAAACTTAAACACTTCACCAAGAAACTACTAGTACTGATAAATGAATTCAGTAAAGTTGCAGAATACAAAATCAATGTACAGAAATTTGTTCCATTTCTATATACTAATAATGAAATAGCAGAAAGTGAAATTAAGATAATGTTGAAATTCTGTTAAATGATATCATTATAGTGTTTAAATTTAAATGTGGTATTTGCCGAGTATTATATTCTAAATTAGAAAATGTAAATCGAGATTATCTTCAATTTTATAATGATGATAAATATTTACATTATTCTTTCCATGAAAGGGATTATTTGAAATAATTGTTAAATGCTTATGTGCTAAGTACTTTTCTAAGTTAAAAACAAACCCATGAATTATTTACTATATATACTCTTTTTTACAGATCAGGCAACTGATACAGATAGAGGCTAACTATGTTGTATGAGATTTCCCAGCTAGTCAGAGAGTAGATTGGGAAAATGTTCATTCAAGTCTTTAGCCCATTCTAAAATCAGGTTGTTTGTCTTTCAATGTTAAGTTGTATAAGTTCTTTATATATTTTGAATATTAACCCCTTATTTGATGTATAATTTGTAAATCTTCTGCCATTCAATATGTTGCCTTTTCGTTTTGTCAATGGTTTCTTTCACTGTGCAAAGAGCTCTTTAGTTTCATGTAATCTCGTTTGTTTATTTTAGCTTTTGTTGCCCTTGCCTAAGGAGACTCATCCAAAAGAAGTATTACAAAAATTGATGTCAGAGTTTACTGCCCATGTTTTCTCTTAAGGGTTTTAAAGCTTCACGTCTTACATTTAGGTCTTTAATCCACTGTGAATTAATTTTTGTTGTAAGATAGTGGTCTAGCTTCATTCTTTTACATGTAGCTGCCCATTTTTCTCAACACCACTAATTGAAAAGACAATTTTTCCCATTGTACATTTTTAACAAATATTTTATTTATTTATTTGACAGACAGAGATCACAAGTAGGCAGAGAGGCAGGCAGAGAAAGTGGGGGGAGCATGCTCCCTGCTGAGCAGAGATCCTGATGTGGGGCTTGATCCCAGGACCCTGAGATCATGACCTGAGCCAAAGGCAGAGGCTTAACCCACTGAGTCACCCAGGTGCCCCACCCATTGTACATTCTTATCTCCTTTGTCATTGGCTATTTAGAAAAAGACAAAACAAAAAAAAAACAAAAAACAAACAAACAAAAAAAACAACTGTTTCAAGTATGTGGAGAAAAACAACACTTGTGCACTATTGGTGGGAATATAGATTAGAGAAGTCACTATGGAAAACAGGATAGAGGTTCCTCAAAAATTAAAAATAGAACTACCATGGGATCCAGCAATTCTAGGTTTGGGTATTTACCTGAAAAAAGATAAAAACACTCCATTTCAAAGAGATTTGTACACTCCTATTGGTACAACATTATTTATAATAGGAAAGATATGGAAGCAACCCAAGTGCTCATTGATGAATAAAGATGTTATTTATACACATACGTGCACACACACACACACACACACACACACACACACACACACAATGGAGTATTATTCAGCCATAAAAAAAGGAAATTTTGATATTTGTAATAACATGAATGGACCTAGAGGGTATAATATTAAGTGAAATAAGTCAGATAGAGGAAGACAAGTATGTCTAATTTTACTTTTATGTGGAGTCTAAAAAAAAAAACAAAAACCAAAACAAATGAACAAATAGAACAAAACAGAAACAGACTCAGAAACATAGAAACCAAAATGGGGAGGATTTGGAGAGCAGGCAAAATAGAAGAAAGGGAATAAGAGGTACAAACTTCCAGTTACAAAATAAATAAGCCATGGGGATATAAGATAGGGCATACGGAACATAATAATATTGTAATAATTTTGTATGGTGACAGGTGGTAACTAGTCTTAGCATGGAGATCATTTTGTGATATATAAAAATACTGAATCATTATGATGTACACCTGAAACTAATATGATACTGTATTTCAATTATACTTTAACACATTAAAAAAAAATAGACAGGGGATTCAGCCCTGGAATCAAAGCCTACTTAATCATCATGATGTACTGTCTCTCCTAACAATGATATTTTAATATATCATAGCTAAACTATCCTGACATTGATATAATATAGCCCACTATAATTAGATTAAACTTTACACACACACACTCACACACACACACACTTTAAAACGGGCTAACATTTGAATACTGACCATGTGCCAGAGACAGTAATAAGAACTTTACTTTTATCATCTTGTTAAACCTCACGACAATCGTTATGAGAATTGTGATTCCTGTTGAAGGATGACGAAGTTGACAGCACCACAGGCTGAGAGCACAGGTAGGTCTCAAGACCTGATTGTGCCTGAGGCCAAAGTCATGCTCTTTACTGCTATAAAAGAAGACATGCTGCAAGATAAAATCTTGGATCCTTGGAGACAAGCAAAGATAGAGTGGTTGTGTGAAGTTAAAGTAGAGGCCTGGCTGCAAAATTTAATATGAAGGAAAGATAGGACAAACCACTAGGTGTAGAAAGAGAATAAGATGGGGAAAATGAGTGAAAAGGTGCAAACAGGAGATAAGCTACTTATTATTATTATTTTTTAATTTAACCACACCAGCTTGGGGTGGGGGGCTGTTATACTTTTGTTATCTTTCTGTGGTTTTCCCTTGTAGGTTGGAACAACCCTATTCTAAAAGAAGATCCAGTCCATTTGGCAATTAGTGAGATAGGGACTTTGGAGGTTAGGAGAGCAGGCATTAAAGATACTCCTAGATTGTACAGTATAGGTGGTTATAAAACCACAGGTCAGATCTCTTCACTTCATTTTTGTGGGTGGTCTTTAGGATTGTGAAGTGAACTAATCACTCTGTAGCATAGAGGGTAAAGTCAGATTATAAGTGGGCTATAGCAGGTGAGGGTTGCTCTGTGTTTATACTTATCAAAGGTTCATAATGGCAGAGAAATAAAACAAATATTACCTATGAGGACCTTGTTGGGTTTAGATGGTGACCATGTTACAACATGGTTATGCCTATGGTGAATCTATGAAGTAGGTATTAGTCACTTTTTACATTTGGGAAACTAAGGCACAACAGATGTAATTTGTCAATAATCACATAGCAGATAATTGATGAAGTTCAGCTCAGACACAAGTATTTTCCATTTCAAAACTTAATTGTTGCAAGCAGTATTTCCCCAGGGGAGTAAACTTTAGCAGAAGACTTGCTGATTCTCATCCATATATTCTTGAGTCTTTAGAAAATTCATGGTTTCAAGTTTATGGCTGACTCCATTCTTGATATATACTGGATTAAAAGCTGCTGGTATGGGGCCTCATTAAGAACATTATCATCATAACCAAAAGGTATTTATTTGGATCTTGTTTCAGAATGATTAACCAACAAAAATTACCAGACACATCAAAGATGAATAGCATAGTGGCAGACGCCGGCCACAGAATGGAATGTTTTGTACTGAGTACTGTTTTGCACGGAGTGTACTTTCTGATAATGCTGTCTTGTCTTTATATTTTGAGTAACTGTTAGCAGGAAAGCTTCTCCAACTCTGATATGTTTTTTCAGTGGAAATTCATATCAGCTTGACACTCCTTCCAATCACTCTGTCCGTGGGGCCTGGGGAGCGGGGGAGTGACCAAACAGGCAGTGAGTTTAGGAAGCGTAATCTATGCATGCTTGATTTGGCACTGTCCTTTCCTCTTAGGGAGCCAGTCAGCCTGCAGAAAGCACACTTTCTCTTATTCTTCCCCAGGGCCCGGCCTCCTGAATGAGGCCCCCCTGCTGTGACTAGAGGATTATGATTGCCCATTTCTGGGCTCAGCTGCCAGGTGCATTTCAATCTCCTGTGAACTTCTGCCTCCCAAACTAAACTCAATCAACAATAAAGGTGATATTTTAGTCTCTACAGTACTGGACTTTTTCTTTTTCTCTCTTGGTTCAGAAATTTGAAAGGGTGATATAGGTGGTATTTATCTTATCATTCAAAGCCCCCAAGATTTGGTGTACTTTCTGAGAAAACCAAGGGATGAAAGAGGCAGTGAAATTTACAGACTTTGCACGTGGAGAGGTTTTGTTGTGTGTGGCTTTGGGCTTCCCTGTATGAAGAGGAAACTGATTTGAGCAGCCTTCAACACTGATCACATGCTAGGTGGCATTTTGTAGTTGAGAGGGTTAAGATGGCCACCGGATATTTAATTTTGGTGAGTGATTGTGCTTATGTTGAGTCTGTCCATAGATCCAAAGCTTTTTTCATGGGGACCTCCATTGTTATAAAACAAATATAAACTCTCATCCCCTGATAGCAAACATTAAATAATACAGGATTTGTCTAATCTAAAGATGGAGTAGGGGTGAGAGCCCTTAACAGGATTTCCAGCTGGTTGGCTGTGCCTCTGGTTGCAACCTGAGCTGAAACACAACTTTTCTAAGAATCACTGACTTAGGCTGAGGCTCGACTAAAGGGGAAAACTTTAGGAAAACATGAGGGGGTTTTTAATGAGTTCCTTAGAGAGGTCTATGAGTACAGGATTTAAATGGCCAGAGGCTGTTTTCTTGGTTACTACAAAGCACTGAGGCTCTCCCTTTTATTTTGTTAGTCCCAGAGCCTAGCCTGATTGTGTGTGTAAAATTAGGAACCCCAAATTCTGTTCTGCGTTGGGTCCAGGAAGAAAACTTTGGAGAGGCTAATCTTAAATTCAAGGGCATAATTAGTGTGGTGGTACAGGTACTCTCTGCTCTGTGAGGGAACATGCCTGAGAAATTTTTTTAAAAATGAACAGAGAGTTGAAGACCATGACCTCTGGAGCACACAGCAGGCTAATTGGCTCTCACAGCATCTGTAAGAGATTTCAGAAGTATCAGTAGCAGCTTCCATTCAGAAATATGCTGAAGATGATTTTGCAGCTGAAGCAAATGTAAGACAAAGGGAAAGCCTTCCCCAGAAGCCATATATCTTAGGCTTAAATGATTCCCTAACAAGAGACAATCACAGACACTTTTGTGGGGCACACATTAAAAATTTTTTTTCCACAAGTATTTTAAGGGCCATATTATTAGACGGAGCTAAACTTCAATGCAGACTAAAAATCATGAAACCATAGCTCACAGGAGGTGATTTGAATACACTGAATCAAAAGTGTATTTGTGTCCTATTGCTGTTGTAACAAATTACCACACATCTAGTGGCTTAACACAACACCAGTTTATTATCTTACAGTTCTAAAGGTCAGAGACTGAAATAAGTCTTATTTGCTAAAATAAAGGGTTAACACAGTAGCTTTCCTTATGGAGTCTCTAAAGCTGAGTCTGTTTCTGTCTTTTCCAGATTCTAGAGGCTGCCTGCTTTTCTTGGCTCATAGACCCTTCCTTCATCTACAGGGCACATCATTCCAACCTTTATACTTTCATTATCATAGCTCTTTTCTACTTTGAACCTCCTGCCTCCTCTTATATGGACGCTTCTGATTATACCTGGTCTATCTCGGTAGTCCAGGATCATCTCCCCATCTCGAGACCCTTAATCAAATCTCCAAAGTCTCTTTTGCATATAATTAATACATTCATTAGTCCAGAAGTTAGGATGTGGTCACCTTTGTGGGGAGGGGGCGAGTGTCATTATTTAACCTACCACAGGAATAAAAGGTGTCTCAAATAAAATCTTGTGATGGTCCTGTCTATAAAGCAACTCTTGAAGAAGAGATGGATATATTATGCATTTTGAGATTAGACATTTTCAACTGTCATTTAATCTAGTTGATGCAATTCTGATATATTAGTAAACATAGTTGGATAAAATTTTGGATAAAAAATAGAATAAGAAAACATTTTTCACTCTGGATTGAATGATGGCTTTGGATTTAATGTGTTGTTATGAGTCATTTCTGAAGTTTGAAAGCCAATATACAAACAGTCAAATGTGGAAACCAGAGGGGCTCCAAAGAATCAGTGACCTCATAGTTAATGTAACGTGGATTCCCTCTCCCAAAGGGCCTCAGTATATACCAGATGATCTAGGAGCAAGGATTATTCTAATAGGTTCAGGAACTAAAAGTTGGGGGATATTAAGAAAGTCTTCTTCCTGAGTTCTGATATTTCCTTCTTTGCTTAAGATAGCCCAATTTGTATAACACATGGTCTCGCTCTACTCATTTACTCAATCCACCTCCTCTAGAAAGCTGGAGTAATTTTTCTGGATGAATTATTGTGGAAGAAAAACTGGGAGGGCTAGTTTAACTTCAGCCTTCCAAATACTTTGGAAGCTCACCTGCTTACACAGAGTGATGGTCTTCATTTTTCTTCCAAGGGCAGTTCTCTGAATGTGGTGAGAAGCCTGCCTTGGTCTGGCACTATTGTAATTTGGCAGGTATGTCTACTAAATTCTAGGATTCAGTTACTATACCCATTTGTGTTATTTCCCAATTTCTTAAAACATCCAGTAAGGATGGAGGATTTTATTTACTTGATCAGTGTAGAGATTATGGAAATGGTAAACACCAGGAAGGGAAATGATCATTGAATTAGCCCAGTATTTTCTAAACTATGGTCTATGAAGCACTCTGTTGTAGCAAACACTTTTTAGAGGTGTTTCTCAGCAAAACTGTTCTATATTCAGATATATTGGGGAACACTGCATTAAACCAATATGAATAAGCATTTTATTTGATTTTATTTCATTTAGCCTACAATAGGAATTCTCAATGCTTTTGATATGCTAATATGCATTGTGAATCTCTGAAGCATATGGAGTTTTTGAAATGTATTTTTCCATAGATCATTTTTTGTTTTTCCATAAATAATATTTGTTCTCTTAGGGTTTTAAAAAAATACTTATCTACATTATTTGGAATCTTGACTATTTGGGTTAAACGTGTTTTCCAAATATATTAAATTTTATTTACATTGAAATGAAACTTCTTCAGTGACCTTGCAAAAATTATATCAACTTTCAATCCCATACTCCAAATGATTTTTTAAAAAATTATGGGTATACACAATATAATAATTAATTAAGACTGCCACTATGGGAAAAATACAGACTTGTAAGTTTTTGCATTAGTGAAAACACTAAAAAACAGATTTAAAAAAACTGCATATTAAGTTTATAAAATATGATGAAAACTTGGCTAATAAATTACCCAGTACATTTAATCTCACACGTCACAAAACTCCAAATGAGAAAATGCACACTACATTTAACCTCATGAGCTAAAAAACTCCGAATGAGCTTCTGTGCATTGGCAATGACACGAGGAAAAAATGCTTTGTTGTGCATTTGCTAACTGTGGGATATTACTTTTTGCTTCATAATGAAGTCAGCTGATATAGTCTTTTCTCCTTTGCATTTTGGATTTCTTAAAAAAAGTCTCAACTTAAAAAGCTACAAAAAATATCTTGGATGAAGCTAAAAAAGGAAGCATCAAAACAGAATAAAGATAATAATAGAACTTAATATAACAGAAAAAAATTATCAAAAAAGACCATCAAACAGACAAAAATTATCAAAACCCAAAGCTGGTTCTTTAAAAGACCACTAAAGTCAACAAATTTCATTCAATATTAGTCAAAAGAAAGGGAAGTCACAAACAGAATTTTTTTTTTTTTTTTTTTAAAGGGAAGCAGAGGTACCTGGATGTCTCAATTGGTCAAGCTTCCAACTCTTGATTTTGGCTCAGGTCATAATCTCTGGTCCTTGAGATAGAGCTCCATGTGGGGCTTCCAGCTGACAATGGAGCCTGCTTAAGATTCTCTCTCTCACTCATAACTATAGGAAAAAAAAAACTGAGGGTTGCTGGAGGGAAGGTAGGTGGGAAGATGTGGTAATTGGGTGATTAAGGAAGGCATGTAATGTAATGAGCTCTGAGTGTTATACATAACTGAAGAATCACTGAACTCTACCTCTGAAACGAAGACACTAGATGTTGATTAGTTGAACTTAAATAAAATCAAATTAAAAATAAAGATTCTCTCTCTCTCTCTCTCTGATCCTGCCTCCTGCTCTCTCTCTCTCTCAAAAATAAATAAATAAATAGAAAGATAAAGAGGAAGTAAAACTACACAGAAAATAAAACTAAAAATTACAAGTGAATGCAATAAACAACTTTGTGCCACTAAACTTCAAAGATTAGTTGAAGAGATTAATTTCCTTGAAAATATAATCTCAAAGTCCCATTTTAAGAAAAATTAAAAAGTGAAGCAAAGGCATTCCTGAGTTCAAATTTCCCCTAGCCAAAATTCCAACACAGTTATTTTTAATGACACCCTCATATCAAGGAAGATATGCCCCAACATTTATAAGCTCTATAGATAATTGATAAAATGATAGATTCACAAATTCATTTACTGGGTATGATATAACTTTGAAACAAGAAAGAGATTAAACTGGGAAATGAAAATTATAGGCTAATATCACTCTGGATATAAATGCAAAATCCTTTAACATTTTGACAAAAGAAATTTAGTAATAGAAAAAAATTTAAAAAAGACACAAGGCTAGATTTACTTGTAAGCAACAGAAAACTTATTAATATAAATCTCAACATTAAAGGAAAAAATTCTCATGTTCAATTGGATTACAATTATTAGACAGTTGTTAAAAACAGTTGGTAATCTTCAAATCTCATTGGTGATTGAAAAAATGAAAACCAAAACTCTTTGTAAACCCAAATGTAAGGTTTAACATCCTTAACCTATCACAAAGTAAGTCTCTCTCCCCCCTTCAACTATTCTCTGTATTTCTACTTTTTAAATTATTTTAATTCAATTAATTAACATATAATGTATTATTGGTTTCAGAGATACAGGTCTGTGATTCATCAGTCTTATGTAACACCCAGTGCTCATTACATCATGTGCCCTCCTTAATATCCATCACCCAGTTACCCATTCCCCACCCCACCCCTCCAGTAACCCTCAGTTTATTTCCTATGATTAAGAGTCTCTTATGGTTTGTCTTACCCTCTGGTGTCATCTTATTTTATTCTTTCCTCTCTTCCCCAATGATGCTCTGTTTTGTGGCTTATATTTCATGTACCAGTGAGACCATATGATAATTGCTTTCTCAACATCATACTTAATGGAAGAAATTGATGTTAGGAGTGATTGTTTTAATTTAGTAACATGACAAAAATTCTTGCCAATACCACTTTTTCCAGCATAGTACTGGATGTAATGAGTGAAATAAATCAAGAGAAATAAATAAAACATTATTGACTAAATAATAAATTGATAAATTTAGTCATTGATAAAAATGATTAAAAAAGAAGAAACCTCTATTTGAAGAATCCTCTTCAAATACTGCCACACGACTACATAATAAAGAAACTCAAAAAGGTCTGATGGATGAAAGATCAATACTTAAAAATAAATTATATTTCTTAAATCAGGAATAAGTTGTTAAAATATAAACTTCTTAAAAGATAAAACTCATAATAGCAAAAATTTTTGTAAAACTGGATACACTGGGCAGCAAAAACCTAAGTTTTAAATTTGTTCCTATATAATTAACCATTTTATGTACCATTTATTCAAAAATAAATTATACCATTTAGAGATTATTTATAATCAATATAAATACAAAACTCATTTTGAAATTATATACATCAACTTCAGAACAGCAGTTATTTCTAGAGTAGTAACGCACAGGATAGAGCTTTAGGTGACAGTATAAATTTATTTTTGCCGTGTTTAAAATTTAAATTTAATTAGCCAATCTATAATACACCATTAGTTTTTGATGTAATGTTCAATGATTCATTAGTTGTGTATAACACCCAGGGCTCATTATAACATGTGCCCTCCTTAATGTCCATCATCCAGTTCCCCCATCTCCCCACAACCTCCCTTTCTGCAACCCTCAGTTTGTTTCCTGTGGTCAGGAGTCCCTCATGGTTTGTCTCCCTCTTTGATTTCTTCCCATTCATTTTTCCCTTCCTACCCCTAAGATCCTCTGCACTGTTCCTTATATTCCATATATGAGTGAAACCATATGATAATTGTCTTTCTCTGTTTGGCTTATCACCCTCTAGCTCCACCCATGTCGATGACAATGTAAGTTTTAAAAAACTTTTAAAAGAGATCAATTTATTTTTTAAAGGATTTATTAGAGATATCTTGAAGAGATCTGCACTTCCTTATGGCACCAGGAGCAATTGGATCTGTTTTAAATTAGTTTAAGATATCTTTCTGTACAGCATGACTTCATCACATGAAGAAAAACAGTGTTTTTCTTTATATTATCATTGGCAAGGTACAACTGTGAACTAATTTTTAAATTTTCTCCATAAATGTAACTAATCACACTGCATAGTCCCCTCAATATCTTCCTAGCCAGAATTAGGCAAGGTGACATTTGTAATTCTGAAACCTAAAATAGCTGACTAATCTAACTTGGGGTCAATTCATTGATCTTTGTGCTCCAGTGACTGTATTCAGATCAATATGGACAGTCAACTTTTGTTCTGTGATAGCCCCTTCTTCTACAACTTAGGCTCCAGAAAATATTTTAAGTATTTTAAATATAATATCAGGCGTAAAATAATAAACAACTGCACCTGAGTGCAGATGTTTATGCCCATTTTAGTCAGTGGATACTTTAGTCAGTGTTGTCTAAATGTGCATCACGATGAGAGACGTGTACATTTCCTACGAGGTATGATTTCAATTACTCTCACATGAACTGCATGAAGCTTATTTCTATTTCACAATTAAATAAAAATCAGTTTAATAAAGGTTAAGTAACTTTCTAAAATGTGCATAGGCAGACCTTAAAAAAGAGTTCATAAATTGTAGCAGGGAGTTAAGCCAGATTTGTCTGATTCTAAATTCTGGGGTGGTTCCACTGTATATTATTAAACGCTAAAACACACCAGTGTTAGGTTATGGTGTCTTAGGTTGGAGGGTCATTATGCAGAACAACTGAAGAGTGACAAAGTATATTTCAACTTAAGCTGGGAAGTTGCCATAGTTTCCTGCTGCTTTATTTCCTGCTCATTGCCTTTGATCCATCAAATTCTGCTGGAGAAATGATTCTGGCCATAAAACCTGAAATGCACTACTTGGGCTGATACACTCTGACCCATAACAGGTGGAGGTTTTGCTGCAAACTGGTGGCTCTATCCACTAATATGTTGAATTGCTTCTTCATGTTGTCTTCTTTAATTTGAATGCAGTCCCAGCTTTACTTCACTTTCTTAGTTTCTATAGCTCTAGCTTTCACTTTTCTTTCTTGTTCATCCATTTTCTATGATACATGTTCTCTCTCGTGATAAATTTTGGTGGAATATACACTTTTGTAATTGATTTTCCAGAAAATTCAATCTATCTACAGTGATGCTTTAAATATCTCAAAAATTGTCAAGATTAAGGAGGTCACTATAGGTTTCAATATTATTTTTAAAAAGTCAATGTTAGCATTTTTAAAAAAATCATGGCTTATTTTGATTTCTATCTGTGGTTTCAGAATTATCTTAGATTTGATTCATGTAACTACCATTTTAGATTTGGCATCATAAAAATGAAGGATTTATTTTCATAAGATTTATGTATTTATGAAGCCTTATATATAACATTTATCTCCAAATTTTATATATTAGGTTCAATATTAAGAGGTTCTAATACCATATGAAAATGATCATGACTAAGAATACACCACTATAAATTCTCCTGTCTTCTCTTAATTCTAAAAGATATTTTGTCATGTTGCTGAAATATACTTTGAAGATGTGCTGGGTCTAGTGCTAAGGGAAACTATAACATGTCCTTGTCTTCCCCTTTGTTACCAATCCCTCTTACTGTTTTTTGTTTTGTTTTGTTTTTTCTTTTTTAAGGAGAAAGGGTAACATTAAAAGTAATCTCTAGATGAGTCATTCATCTTCTTTTTTATTAAAGCATGCCCTAAGAAGAAGTTAAAAGAAAGTAAGATGAAATTAATGAAGTGTATATATTTTAATTTTTTTTTCCTAGGAGAATTCAGGCGAGTCATCATATTCAATATAAGTGACGGGAATCCCTTATTGTGGATTTCCTATGTGATTAGCACTCTCATTTAAGCACACATAGTCTTTTTTTTTAAGATTTTTATTTATTTATTTGACAAACAGAGATCACAAGTAGGCAGAGAGGCAGGCAGAGAGAGAGGAAGGGAAGCAGGCTTCCCTCTGAGCAGAGAGCCCGATGTGGGGCTCGATCCCAGGACCCTGGGATCATGACCTGAGCTGAAGGCAGAGGCTTTAACCCACTGAGCCACCCAGGTGCCCCAAGCACACATAGTCTTCACATCAAATCACTTCTTCATAGTTCACTATGATTGCCATCACCATTTTTCAGGAAACTATAGAAGTTGTTGTTTGCCCAACGCCAGGTGGCTAGCAAATGTGCAGTGAGGACACAGTCATTTTGGACTGTGAGCCTACACTTGTAATTATGTCATAATGTCATAGTGAGTTTTAGAAAGCCAGTTGCTAAACCAGATTAGCATTTGACATATATGATAAGCACAGTTTTTCAGTTTGTAAGACATGTGAGACAACAGCAAACATGCCACTCAGATAGAAACCATGGAGTCTTGGTATACTCTTGAAAAGCAAGTTAGAAGGTAATTAGGGAGATACACAATCATTTGTCGTCTTGACTTAAATATAAAAATAATGAAATACTTGAATTTGAGTAACATCTACATAATACAAATGAAATTATTATTAAATCAGTATACTTATGATTTGTAGGTTAACTGGTACAGAAAGTTATATAAACAATGTAGTTTTTTTTTTTTTTAAGATTTTATTTGTTTTATTTGAGAGAGAGAGAGCAATAGAGGGGGTGGTGGAGCAGAGGGAGGAGAAGCAGGTTCCGTGCTTAGCAGGGAGCCTGACATGGGGTTCTATCCCAAGACTCTGGGATCATGACTTGAGTTAAAGGCAGATGCTTAACCAACTGAGCCACCCAGATGTCCCTGAATTCTTTTGAGAAGCATATTTTTCATATTTAAATTTATGTAATACCTTTTATTAGTGTCCCAAAACATTATTTTAAAAGCTGATACTTTCACCAAACTTATCCTAATTTTTCAAAAAACAACTTATTTTTAATATGGAAGAAAGATATACTTTTTGGCATGATTTCTCCTGGTTGACAGCTGTTAGTTTACCTTCATCTCAAATCCAGAAATACAATGGATATGACTCAACAGTATGGATGTAATCACCCAACCATTTAAAGGGTTAGGCTTTCTTGGGGCGCCTGGGTGGCTCAGTGGATAGGGCCTCTGCCTTCGGCTCAGGTCATGATCTCGGGGTCCTGAGATCGAGCCCCGCATCGGGCTCTCTGCTTAGTGGGGAGCCTGCTTCCTCCTCTCTGTCTCTGCCTGCTTCTCTACCTACTTGTGATCTTTGTCTGTCAAATAAATTAAAAAAAAAAAATCTTTAAAGGGTTAGGCTTTCTTACTGTGTAGTCAGCCCTTCTTTTTCATTAAGACAGCAACCATGGAAGAAAAGGTAATTTACATCCCAAACTGAAGGAAAATAGAGGTCACAGACCTGTTTGAATGAAAGAAAAGCCTGGAAAAAGAAGAAAAAAAATTTTACCTCTAAGTTTCTGAATTATTCCTCAAGATGGAGAAGTTGAGATGTTTAGTCCTAGTTAGGGAGCTGACCAAAGCAGGCTGCTGTTAGTATTCAGATCCTGAGGCCTCCAGGATTGGAATGAGCCCAACAGAATATATGTGAGCCAGAAATATTCATGGAGTGAGAAACTGGATAGAAGTGAATGGAAGCAGGCTTGGCTCTATAGTGCAGTTGGCTCACAGTGCAGGGGTTGGGTATTTTGACTTAAAAAAAGAAAGGGTCAAAGTACATAGGAAAGTATGATGGTAAATATGAAGAAGTTACTTATTTCTAAGCAATAAATTTTAAAAAATTCTAGAATTTAAAATTAGACAGATTTTAAAATGTATTCAATGAATTCTTGTATTTATCTGTGCATGCAACCATTCATTCAACAAAAGCCCTTTGTGAAATAATAAGATGTCAGGGGTTCTGATGAATAAAATAAGATAAGGTTCCTGTCTTCATTATTAATCTTGCAGTCTGCAGAAGAATAAATTAAACAAATAATCTTATGCAACTAAATAGTTATAATTGAGATATGCTATAAACGTCAAAGACAGGATGCCATGACAAAGAATTAGCAGTGCAGTTTAATATATTGAGCTGTGGATGATGAGTGAAAATAGCCCAGAGCACATGTCACTTAACCTGAAAAAGAAAGAGATAGCCAGGAGATGAAACACAGAAAGTGAACTTCCCTGTATACATCCTGATTATATAAACAAGAAAGACAAGATTATTTTGTCTGGACTAACACCAGAGGGAGTAGAGTGACATGAAATGATTTTGAAAAGGTAAGCGGTAGTCAGGCCACTCAGGGAATTTTAAAACATTTTAGACTTATTGAAGTTTGTGGGCAAAAAATTTCCAAAAGGAGGACAGACCCCAATCTATATATAAAAAATAACAAAGTGTTTCAGGAAAATAAGATTCATAATGCTCAACTTCGATAAATATTCTAACTAAATTAATTAATTGTCAAGCTAGGAAACAAATCTGTAAACTTCCAGGTAGAAAGAAAACAGTGTCTTCCAATTACAAGTGGAGACAACCAACCCAGCTTTAGACTTCCAACCAAAACATTCAATGCTAGAAGGCAAAATAGCAATATGCACATAGGAGATATTAACCAATAATATTAACCTAGTCTCGAAGTGATTCAAGGTAAAGGACAAAAAAAGATATATTCAAACAATCTGTGAGCTCTTAAAAACAAAATATCCATTGGGTTAGAAAATGTACCCAAGTATTACACTGAAAGACATTTGGGTTGTTTCCAATCTCTTTCTATCTCCTATAATGCTACAAACCTAATTTTGCAAGTCCACAATTAAATATGTAGAATGAATCTTTTCAGGTAGAATTGGTTCCAGCATATTTTGATTTTTAAATTTAATGTCTACATTTTAAGCTTCATATAAATTTTAGCATCATAGTGACATTCATAGTCCAATATATTTTTAAGCCAGATTTCAAACTTGTTCCATATAATGGAATCTGCTTTCTTATTCCTTATGTTTGCATTTTTGTTTTGCAGAAGAGCCTAGAGTATAACAGTCAAGAATGAAATTTCTGATTTTAAACCATATGATTAACATAGTGGTGATAAGAGATATTGTTAGTAGTTAAGTTCTACATTTAATACATATCACTTCCTAGTCTCTTGAGTGTTTTGGTTATAAATGTTTGTTTTTCCTTTTAAATTTAAAAAGGAAAAACTCTGCAGTGCATATGTGTTTGACTTTTAGATTAAGAAATAAATATATCTCTGCAAGAGAAAAACAGGTTAGAATACTGCTACTACTCCATATTAAGTACTAACTTTAAACTTTATGATATTGTTAGTATATGATCATTTTTTAATCAACAAAATGGCTATTGAATATTATTCAGTCTGATACATGAACAAGAAAGGTCTTTTTGTAACAAGTTTAACTGTTTCTTAACACAGGAATTACTTAATAGTCTAAAAATCGATTCTCAGCTCTAATGTTATATCTTTTCTGAGGGGTTTCTCATCTGATGAAAAAAGATTTGTCATTTGTACAAATGGAATTTTATGACATTTTAATATGGTTCTGCTAATATCTTTTTATTTGTTTAGAAAATATTTTTCTAACTGCAGACACATTTTTATCATTTTACCTTTTAGTTAACCAACATTTAGATTTGTGTTTCTCATATAGCATATATATAAATGAATGCATTGGCACATGCATGGAAGGACATAAGTAAAACTAGCTTTATGTGTTGGTCTACGTAACTAATGTTATTAAAAGCTTTCTTCCTCCTAAATAATTTCTGCATCTGATTTATTAACAAATTAAATAACTAGAGTGTCTGTTCTTTGGCTTAAATGAACAAATCTTTTTTTTTTTAACAAATGCAACTATAAATAAATATCTTTTCCACTAACTAGTAAGAATTGATTTTGTTGAGCCTTTGCTAAGAACAGGTTTTAATTTGTATAAAAACATATTGGTTTGTTGGTAAATTTAATATTAGAAACAGGAGACTAAGGGAAAATGAAAAAATAATTCATTTGCTAGTTTTTGGTAAATTTGGTAGACTTGCTAGTTTGATGGTAAATTTAATAATTTTAGAAATAGGAGACTAAGGGATGATGAAAAAATAATTCATTAGATTTGCTTCTGGTAGGCCATGAAGATAGACAGATAAGCAAACCAGAGGGTTTTATTAGTGATGTTATACAGTAATAAAAATAGGTAATCCTTGTCTACTATAATTGTGTCCTCAGTTTTATGTATCCTTCATTTACTTCTACTACTGTCTCATAAGATAACTCATGCAATTGCTTGCTCTTATGAATAGGATAAGAGAGGGAAATTAGGACATTCTCCCAACGTCATGGAGACAATTAGTAGATTCACACCAAGACATCTACTCCATAGCTTCTTGATTTACTATTAGGCATAGCTGCTGTTCTGAGCTAAATATCTGCTGTTTGACCTCTAGAGCTATCTTTATCCTTCTCTATTCTGACTAAATAGGCGGTTATCAATAAGCTCACTTGGTGTCTAGGGCTTGGCCAATAACGGACACCAACAGGATACAGGAGAGAAGAGAGTGAGGTCAGTGCTTAAATTAAGGCATAAAATTTTATTTTAAATGTGAACATTAACTTTTAAAGAATAATAATGTGAAACCTACAATGACCTCCTAATCTTGACAAATTTGGTATGTTTAAAGTTTTATTGTACATAACGGAAGTTTGAAAGGTATATTTCTCTGAAAATTCAATTTAAAATCGATCACGATGGTTCTTTCTTTGTACATTACTGTGAGTTGGCTTTGCAAAGATCAGGGTTCCGTTAGGTGACCTCTCCATGCTGTTACCTGCTCATATTCCAATAATAATTCCCTCCCCTCTTCCTTCAGGTTTAGGGATGGTGAGATCTTCAATTAAAATTACTAGCCTCAGGGGTTCTACTTTGCCCATTTTTGGTTTGTTTGAGCATTGTACACACTTTGTAAATAGTTTTTTTTTATCAGACTCTTACCAATTTATCCAGTTTGGCTATTCTTCCTTCTTATCAGAAGAATCATGACTGAGAAATCCTTTAACAAAATTTTCAATTATATTTTAAGAAAAGTTATGCCATCATGTCAAATGATTATGCCTTTTTTTTTGCCAACTATATAGCAAACACATTAATGCTTAGCATATGGTGAAGTGCTTAATTAGTTAAGTGCTTATTGACAGTCTGTGGAACTCTGAGGCTTTTAATTTAATTAAGATGTTAAAATAATATGTAATTATTTTTAGAGTTTATCATATTATTTCTGTGATGCTGGATGAAAAATATGAATCTTTCAAAAGGCATGCTGGAAGAACCACTTCGAAGCATAATCACTGACTTCATTTTGTAAAGTTTGATTTCCTTGAGTGTTGAAAGTCAAAATAGTCTATGTAAGGCAGGTATTTGCATTTTCCCAATAATGAAAGACAATATTATTAGTAATTGCTTTTAAGAATAGCTTACCTTTACCTCACATTCTGGAAAACCCTATTATAAATCTATGATGAAGAACTCATCATTGTGGAAAAAATAAACTTTCATCTAACAAGTGATTGAAGGAATTAGATATTATTTACTTAGAGATTATTTAATCTCAAACTTAGGCTTTGAAGTCCTGAGAAATAGAATAAGCACACAGTTTTTCAGACTCTAAAATTATTCTTTCCCATGTGTCCCACCACTCTAATGGACAAAATGCCAATGGGTATGCACGTTTCTACAGAAGTGCTATAAATGGTATTTTTTAAAAGTTGTATACATTTACTTTGTAGACAGTTACTAAGCTACAATGAGGGATATTTGCTTTAAGAGAAAGTCCCTCACACTCTAAGGGGCCATGTAAGTGTATGGTCTCCTGACCAATGGATGCCATGAATGCCACTTCTAGGCAAGGCTGTAGAACCTCCCAGGGGATCTCTATATTTTCCCTCTTTTTGCTTGGTGTTTGTCAGCCAAATACAATAGTCTCCCCCTCCCCTTTCTCTCAGTTTTGTTTTTTGTGGTTTCAGTTACCCATAGTCAACTGCAGTCTGGAAGCAAATGATTCTCCTTCTATGTATTGTCAGAAAATCAATAATAACCTAATGTTATGTCATAATACCTATGCCATTCACCTCACTTCATCTCATCATGTAGGCATTTTATCACTTCACATCTTCACAAGAAGGGTGAGTATAGTACAGTAAGGTATTTTGAAAGACCACATTCATATAACTTTAATTACAGTATATTATTATAATCATTTTATTACTACTACTGTTGTTAATCTCTTATTTTACATAATTTATAAAATAAACTTTATTACAGGTATCAAAAAACATAGTATTTATAGGGTTTGATACTGTCTGTGTTTTCAAGTACCCATTAGCATCTGGGAACATAACCCCTGCAGAGAAGAGGGATTACTATATGGAGAATGAAGCAAAGAACTCCCAAGACCTGAGAAATGGAAGAACCACTAGATAAAAGGATCTTAGATCACTGAATGGACACACGAAGAAGAGCCTCTTATAGCAACCTGCTCTGAACTGTGATATAACCAAAAATTTATTATGTTTAGACATTGGGATTTGAGTATTGTTGTATTATATTTAGACTCCTCAGATACAGAAATTTAAGGTAACTTTTTTTTTTTTAAAGATTTTATTTATTTGATAGAGGGAGATGCAGTGAGAGAAAGAACACAAGCAGGGGGAGTGGGAGAGGGAGAAGCAGGCTTCCTGCTAAGCAGGAAGCCCAATGTGGGGCTCGATCCCAGCACCCTGGAATAATGACCTGAGCCAAAGACAGACACTTAATGACTAAGCCACCCAGGTGCCCTAATGTAACTTTCTTAACTTGATATAAATGCTCTATAAGATAATAGTAAAAATGAAAACAATAAATGAGAGTTTATTGTTATTAGGAAATATGAAATTATGAAATATTTTATGAATTATGAAACTATTATGAAATATTAAAATATCCTTATTAAAACCTAATTCAAAATTTTACTAATAGACATCAATAAAGCATTTAGTTAAGAAAAATAATAGATTTAAATAAGCAAGAGCAAAATCAAAATTATCATTAATAAATATGAAAAATTAACAGAATTACTATAAAGGAAAATTGCTAGATAATAAGCTCAATACATATGTATTTCCATACAATAGCAACAAAGAGAATGTTTGTTTTTTTACCTCAAACAGTGACATATGGAAGATTTAAATCTACCAAGAAGAACAAAAGAAGGACTAAATTTAATAAGAGGCATATAAGACTTTTATGTTGAAAAAATATACAGCAAAAGAATTTAAAAGTGCCTAATAGAGATATGCAATGCTTGTGGGAAAAAAAATAAATTCTTAGTATCCTAAATGTGTCATTTAGTCCCATATTGATCTCTAGATTCACTGAATTTTCAATAAAATATCAATATGGCTTTAGAGGATCTAATCAAGCTGATTCTCAAATTTATGCTGAAGAACAAATGCCAGATACTGCCAATAATCCTAAAAAAGAAATGATCTATTTAGGGGAGGGAACTATGTCCAACTAGTTACTGATTTATTATAAATTCATATTCATTAAGAAAATTTGGTAAAGTTATTAGCATAGGGATATGGAATTAGGCTAGTAAAACAGAATAGAGATCCCAGAAACATAAGCTATGACATAACCAACTTTGCAGATTT
Source organism: Meles meles (assembly GCF_922984935.1). NCBI lineage: Eukaryota > Metazoa > Chordata > Mammalia > Carnivora > Mustelidae > Meles > Meles meles. Next base: position 36,382,277 of record NC_060070.1, read on the forward strand.
GTTGGGGAAATTCACTCTTCTATAAGTTTTACTAGAACATTTGGAAAACCATGTGGAAAAAATATATAAAATAATTTTGGAAAAACATTTTAAAACATAGAAGAATATTTTTATACTCCTAGAGTAGGGATTCTTAATATTCAAAGAATAAAAACCATGAAAAAGGTCATAAAAATATTGAAACATTTAATAGTTTTAAAAGCTTAAACTTCTATTGATCAAAATACATTATAAAAAGGTGAAAAAGAAAAAAAATGTGAAAAGGTAAGACCTAAGCTGGGAACTGGCATTTGTAAGGCAAATTACTCAAAATGGAATAGCACACATAATATATAGACAACTCCTAATCTTTTAAGCCTAATAATTTAATAAAAAAATGAGAAAAGGTCATTAACTGATATTTAACCAGAAAGGAAACATGAATGATCAATAAAAATATGAAAAGATACTCAAATATATTAACACTTAGAGAAATGCAAATTAAAATTGTAATGAAACATTTCACACCCAAAAGATTTGCAAAAAATGTAATAAGTCTTATGATACTAAATGTTAGCAATTATGTGGAACAGTAGGAATTATGATACCCTGTTGTTGGGGAGTGTAAACTGATCCAGCCACTACGAAAAACACCCTGGTATTACCTAGTAAAGTTTAACACACACACACACACACACACACACACACAATAGCCCTGAAATTTCATTTTTATGTGCAAAGTCTAGAAAATAGGCACTCTTCTACATGAACTTCTGAGCCATATACAAGAATATCTATAATGATAGCAGTAGTAGTAGCAAACATATCCTGAAAGCAACTTAAAACTTCACCATAGTAGAATGAATAAAAACATTTTTTTTAAGGCTTGTCAAGGGAAGCAGTGGGAGTGCAGAAGGAACAAAGAAGTCTATAACTGACTGTCATCAATTAATTGTGAATAGCACTACACTTGGATCAGCCTAAAAAAACATTTTAAAGATATCAAACAAGGGAGCAAACATGCAAATAATAGAGAAACGTAACTATGATATGATTCCATTTATAAATGAGTCCAGCATAAACAGGAAAAAATGCTTTTAGGGGGAACAGGTATCTTTGTATAAACTACATAAAGGAATGGCAAAGAGATGATTACCTCAAATTTCAAAAAGTAGCTGGGGCGGCTGGGTGGCTCAGAGGGTTAAGGCCTCTGCCTTCAGCTCAGGTCATGATCTCGGGGTCCTGGGATTGAGCCCCGCATTGGGCTCTCTGCTCAGCAGGGAGCCTGCTTCCCTTCCTCTCTCTCTGCCTGCCTCTCTGCCTACTTGTGATCTCTGTCAAATAAATAAAATCTTGCTTCCTATAAGGTTAGGTAGAGAAGCATATGTATTCTGTAATTTTTATTTCATAAATTTCTAATTTATGCTTTAATAAAGCAATGCTATGTACTATAAAGTGATGCTTATATATTATAAAACACTTCTATATAATTAAGCCTGTTTGGAGGTTTTCACAACTGTTTCATTATCTATTTATACATTTTTGTACCAGGATCACAGTTACATTTTTATTTATCTATGGTAAATTTTTATATTTTGATAAAACAAGCCCTTCATCATCATTTGTATTTTACAATATACATTCCTTTCTTGTCAGTTATGGTTTAATAAGTCATCTAGAACTAATTTTTTAAAAAATTCACAGATTTAAATTGGAGTAGTCAGTATATAAATGCACTATTTTCATTTTACTTGTTGACATCTCAATTTATACTTATCAGTTAAGTTTAATGTTAAAGTTTCTTGATAGGTTAATTCATTCAAAGTTGACATTTATTGCTGCCATTAAAAATTCTTAAGGTCACATAAATTGTATCTAATTTGTGTTCAATCATTAGAAGACTTGACTAAGTTTTTAACACTTCTCTTTATTGGTCAGTTCTTCTGGGTTTGTTAGTAAATGTCATATCATCTGTTAGTATTAATGGTGTTTTTTTCCAAGAATCTTCTTGGCTAATACATGAAAAATAATGTTAACTAATGATAAATAAGATTATTTGTTGTCTTGTCCCTGACTTAAATGAACATCTGTTACATGATTCAGCTATGCGTCATACTGATTTTGATTTACTGCAGGATTTTAACATGTTTTTATCATGTCAATAGATTTCTTAATATTAAGAAGCCTTCCATTTCTGGAGGAAATAATACTTTTTCTCAATGTACTTAATATACTGCTGCATTCTACTTACCAATATTTTAATGAATAACTTTTTAACCTTTGTTCTTGAGATTGCTCGGTATGTTTTTAAACTCACACTTCCTTTTTTGTCTTTAGTATCAGGGATATTTGATGTCACAAAAACAGTTCAACATGGACTTTGGGATTATCTATTCATTACGAAATGTCATATATATTAAAAATGTATGAGAAATTTGATGGGCTATGTTCAGACTGGCCAGAAAAACAAGTCTATAGGAATGGGGGCAGGTCAACTGTAGAAGAAGGGCTGGATAGTAGAGGAACAGGAAATGGTTCACATTCAGTTCTGGGACTGAGATGAACCAGAAATGGCATTTTACATGATCATCACATATAGAGGTTTAGGTCTAGCTGGATGAGAGGCAATACAACAACGAAAGACCAGAAAGCAGCGGAGCACTGTTAGGGAAATATGTAATCTTAAAAGTAGATTTGAAGAGGGCGCCTGGGTGGCTCAGTGGGTTAAAGCCTCTGCCTTTCGCTCAGGTCATGATCCCAGGGTTCTGGGATCGGGCTCCGCATCGGGCTCTCTTCTTGGCAGGGAGCCTGCTTCCTCCTCCCTCTCTTCCTGCTTCTCTGCCTACTTGTGATCTCTATCTGTCAAATAAATAAAATAAAAATCTTAAAAAAAAAAAGTAGATTTGAAGAGCGCCAGTTACTCAGAAAATTCCAAAATGAGTAACATATATACAGTAACATATGTAAACAGTTGACACTTAAGAAAATACTTAATTGAGGTATATTTGATGTTAAAAATTGTAATATATTTAATGGACACAACTTAAATGGGTTTGGAGATAAGTATACACCTATTAAACCATCATTACACTCTATCCCATAAATTAACTCATTACCTCCATAAGTTTTCTTCCTCCCCCATCCTTTCCTTCCTTCCTTCCTTCTTCCTTTCTATAAATATAGAATATTTATATATTCTATATATATAGATTATATATATAATATTTATATATATAATATATAACATATATAATATAATATAATATAATATATATAATATATATATAATATAAATATATAAATATATATATTTATATATTTATATTATATATAAATATATATTTATATATTTATATATATATATAAATATAATATAATATAATATATAATATATATAATATATTATATATAATATATTATATTGTATATATCCTCATATATTTTTATTATTTGTGATAAATACCCTTGGTAAAATTTTCAGTATATAATACAGTAGCGTCGACTACAGGCATTATACTGTACTTACCCATCTTATTCACCTATAGATCATCTGTAACTGAAACTTTAAGCAATCCCTCCTTCTCTATCCTCTCAGCCCTTAACAACCACTCTTTCTCTCCCTCTCTCTCCCTCTAAATTTGTTTATTAATCAAAACTGACAAGTATTCTTTAAGTCATGTGCAAAATATTTAAAGATTTATGTTTTAAAGATCACTAAATTGGGAAAAAAGGACAAAACAAAACACATTTACAATTGTGAATATATCTTAGGTCTTGCTATAATTTTTAAAATCCAACTATGAGATTACTTTACCCCATTAAACATAAGTCAGTTCTACCTAGGTGTCTGTTATACCCCACAAATCATGATTGCCATCTTCTAAAGCAGTCTGTGGTCACTTTCACTGTATGCAGTTTTATAGAAGATGTGATTTTCATTTTCCTGGAGAGTGCTGCCTCACTGTGGACAGACTAGGAATCATTAGAGTTTGAGTAGTGATTAGTTTGGGCAAATAGGTCTTCATCTAATTTTACATATTAATTTTTCTCACATATAATATGAAGACTTATCCACCTATCTTACAAGAAATGTAAATGATGGCATCATTTCCTAGGAGCACTACTTAAAATCACAAAAAAATCTCTTTTCTGAATTACAGTATCTTATGGATTTTGCTTCGTAAGGTGTTTCTAAGATGTCAAGATGGAGTAATAGAGAGATAAATTGTCATACCCATAATCTCTTCTCAAACAATTTAGCACATTTAATCTCTACTCCTGAACACTCAGAATGTTGCCTACCATTATCACAAACTCATATCTTCACATTCAATTTTGTTTCTTCACATTATCTTGATTGATTTTAAAGCTGCCAGTACTTAATGTGAATTGTGAAGATGATGAATTAAATTACATGATCACGGCTGATTTCATCAGGGTGATTCTACAAAAAGTTGACACTGGTAATAGAAATGGTGATAATAATTCAATAAATGACAATGAGGCCATTACCTATTTCCCTTTTTATTTTAGTTCATTTATATCTTCATTCATAGCATTCAATAATTCTGATTGTAAAAGCAAGTTACAGTGGACTGTCTAAGCCACTTTTTCTTTGAAAATTAGAAACATGTTATAGAAACATGACTTTTGGTAGTGCACTTAGCAATCCATTCTCCAACATAACTTTGCAATCTTTATTTCTAGATGGAAAAATTGTCTTCATACTTGTCCCCTTCTTATTATCCTTTAGAGTTATAGATCACAGAGTTTTTATATAGTGTTGCATAGTGGAAGTAAAGCTGGTCAGGAAATCAGAAAACTAGGACTTCATGCCATGTGAGCCATTCATGAGTTGCACATTCTCTTGGGTTTCATTTTGATGTGCACTGGATTCACCTTTCATCAGAGGACATTAAATTAGGCAATTTTCCAAACTCTTTTGAAAATTATCTGAAATAGAAATAGTTTTTCCAGCAGTTTAGAGTCTGTTTAATTTGATTCAAATCAATTCAATTCACATCCATTCAATTCAATTGTGTCCAAACCCTAGAGCATTTATCACTGCTCTCCATAGACCCAGTCCTTTGATAAGCACTGGGCTGCCAGAGACCAGCTGTGAGAAGGAACAAGAAAAGATTTATAATGACCAGTTCATGACTTCAGAATCCCCACTTCTCTTCCATTTAAGTTTTATCCCCATAAACGTGCAAATTCAGGAAAGGCAAACTTTGCACACCTTCCTCCTCTTCCCCAGGTCCCTGATAGCTAACTGTGCCCTCATTCTGCACCTGAGTCTCCAAGGACACATTTATTCTAGGCAAATTTCCTTCTTCACGTTCTAATTTTCTTCACTTTCTCTTTTATATCTCTTTTATATCAGCCATATTTTCCATTTTCTCTGTGCCTTTTTCTCAAATAACTTTGCTGTTGGATTTGAATCTAATAAAACTCTAAGTGAATGCTAATTAAGACAACCTCTTACCATCTGTTATTTACATTTTGGATGCTACATTCAGTTTGACAGGTTTAGAATCCCACCTCCTGCACTATAAGGATAGCTTTCTTCCCCCAGTAAAATGTGAATAATCGTGCCAACCTACCAGTTTTATTGTGATGACTAAATTAGCAAATGAAGAAATTTGTAAAATGCTCAGAACTTGGCACTAACAATCACTTAATAAGTATGCTAATTGTTATGTTTATAATTATTACTATTATTTCAAGTTAGGCCATGTGAGAGGTAAGAAAGTTGGAGTTTCTTCTCAAAATTCTTCTCAAGGCATGATCCTCAGGTGTATTCCTTTGTTACACTGCTCTTTTTCTACATAAAAACATATTTCAACTCTGTGTATTACCATGTTTCAACCCTAGCCCCATGAGAGACTAGTCTGAGATCAGAAAAAAAAAAAAAAATGATAAAACCATGATAGAGTAAGTCTGGGAAAACACTGTGTTCAGTAGCCTTATCCAGAAGGTTTGGGTTTCCATTAGCATGTTAAAAACACTTAGAAATCCTTTAGTAAAGAAACTATATAAATGTTATTATACAACAAATCTTAATAATGTGTTACCTCAAATAATGTTTGGGAAAGGGTAGCATACAAATTATATAAAGGCCACTATGAAGTCATAATCTCTTATTGAGACCCTTAAATGAATAAACATATTATTTATTAGTATAGAGATCATAGTCTTATATAACAGAAGTCTGTATTTCTTTTATAAATTTAGGCAATGTTTATTTTGAAATATTTACTTATTATCAGGATATTCATTGTTTAGGATTATAGTGATTTGGGATTTAACTAAATAGCTCCTATGGTTTTACGGAAAATATTTTAAATAAGTCTATATGTAATCAAATAGTAAAAATATTACTTAGTAGAGATTACTTGAGTGTGTGCTATTTTGTAAGCAAGAAATAGCAATTCAATTTGATCTAGTTTGACCCACTGCTGGAATATTTGTGTAACTTGGGAGTCAAGGAAGAGTTAAACACTAAGATTTAAGAACAGCAGGGAGAATGATGGACCCATGAATACCTAGAGTGACTGGTTTTCATGACAAGGTGTCATTCTTTTCCTGCTTATTTTAAGACTAGTTTTATTTCACTGCAGTATGTAGAGTCTTGCTCTATGGGCCAGAATATGCCTCCTCACTGAGAGCTCAGGAGTTCTACAGTTTAAATTTTAGCCAAGAAAAGAGACTTTCACAAATTCAGTTCTTGAAAACTTGGGAAAGGCCTTCAGGGTTAAGGTTTGGTAAGGTGTCCACCACTAGGCTGGAAATCAGAGAACAAGTTTACCCTGTGTTAACGTGTTTATGTCCACAAAACTCATCATAAATAGTGCCCAAAAGAGAAGGGTTAAGGGGGAGAGACTTCATAGATGTTTACCATACCAGTATTAGATATCATTATTCACTGAGAAAGGGGAGTAAGCTTTTTAATTTTTTTAAGATTTATTTATTTGGGAGAAAGAGAGAGAGAGAGCAGAGAGATGGGAAGAGGGAAAGGGAGATAGAATCTCAGGCAGATTTCCCGCTGAACACAGAGACTGATGAGGGGCTCTATCTTACTACCCATGAGATCATGACTTGAGCCAAAATCACGAGTTGGATGCTCAACCAACTGAGTCACCCATAGGCCCCTGAACTTAAAAAATAAATAAATAAATAAAGCCTACATCACCTATGTAGTCTCTCCATGCAAATTTAATCCACTGAGCCACCCAGGCACCCCTATCTCCATGCAAATTTAGATTGCTTTACTGCATCTGCTGTTTTTTTTTTTAAATTGGTCAAAATTCAGACACTTTCCATAATTTATCTGTATTCCTCGTGGTTTATGTACTTCTGCTTCTCTCTACCTCTGCCGTTGGGCTCTCTTACCCATCCATTCTTTCAGCAAGCCCAGACTCTTCACTTCTTAGGCAGAGGATGGATCCACTGGCATAAAGCAGTGTGTATATTGACAGGAGGTGGGGACTGAATTTTTCCAAAACTTTTTTTAAAATTTTATTTATTTATTTGACAGACAGAGATCACAAGTTAGGCAGAGGAGCAGGCAGAGAGAGAGGGAAGCAGGCTCCTTGCTGAGCAGAAAGCCCAATGTGGGGCTCGATCCCAGGACCCCGGGATCATGACCTGAGCTGAAGGCAGAGGCTTTAACCCATTGAGCCACCCAGGCCCCCCTGAGTTTTTCCAAAACTTACAGTGTGACTGGAAGGAACTAAACTGCTGACTATAAGCACACTGCTTTTACATCCATCCTCCTAATTATATCTCTCCTTCCCTTCAGTCATTTTTGAGGAAACCCTCTTTTGTGCACCTGCAGAACATCCTATCTGTGTTCACTAACCCTCCCCCAGCCCTACCTGTAGGGTCTCATTTCTACAAAAAGTATTTATTCCTTTACTTTCCCAAAGTCAGTTTACTTTTTTCCAGAAAGGAATTCTGATTACTCAAGTGTTCTTATTATCTATACCCTTGTAGCCTTCTATTTTAGTAGCTTCTGAAATATTGCTTTACTAATCTTGATTCTAAGCTGGGCTTTCCAATCCATTTGATGTATTAGTTATATACATAGTTATTAAGCATCTACTGTGAATAAGGTTCCATGATAGTTGTTTTGGAGGTGGGTAAGGTAGAGCTTTAGGAGATTGCATTTTTATACTCAAGAGTTAGTACAATAATAATACCATAATATTAATAGCTGGCACTTACATAGCCTTACTGTTAGTTCGACTCTGTTCTGAGATTTTTTTTACGTATGTTAATTATCCTAGTTTCTATAATCGCCCTGTGAAGTAGCTACTATTATTGTCTCTATTTCACAGATATAGGAAATGAAAAACAGAGAGTTTAAATAATTTGTTCTGGCCACAGAGCACATAAGTGGGATTTTATTTTTAAGAGTTTATTTATTTATTACAGAGAGAGAGAGTAAGCATGAGTTGAGGGGAGGGGGGAAGGAGAAGCAGACTCCCTGCTGAGCAGGGAGCCCAATGCTGGGCTCCATCCCAGGAGCTAAGATCATGACCTGAGCCAAACGCAGACACTTAACCTACTGAGCCACCCAGGCACCTCACATAAGTGGGATTTATTTTTTTTTTATATTTTATTTATTTATTTTTTTATTTAAAAAATTTTTAAAATATTTTATTTATTTGACAGAGAGAAATCACAAGTAGGCAGAAAGGCAGGCAGAGACAGAGGAGGAAGCAGACTCTGCCGTGGAGCAGAGAGCCCAATGTGGGGCTCGATCCCAGGAGATCCCAGGAGACCTGAGTGGAAGGCAGAGGCTTTAACCCATTGAGCCACCCAGGTGCCCTTATAAGTGGGATTTAAATTAAGTAATCTAATTCCAAGTCTCTGTTCTTTAAGCAATAGAAATTAGCATAAATATAAGATGATGTAGAACAATGTTAATCACTGGAGTCCTTAGATGATAAAGGCAGGTGACCTATTAGGAATAGGTCCTATCCCTCACTGCAAATGAGATGCTATCCCAGGAAGCAGGGCTGCATTTCTTAGGGGAGAGGCTGTAGTTGAGATCATATGTCAGGACTGGGGTTTGAGGAAGGGGCACAGAGCATGGTGGGTAGATGAAAATGACAAAGGACCCTGAGTAGGGCAAGATATGTTCTTTCCCACAGTTCTTCAGTACCTCACTACAGGTATAAAAGACACATCTTTAAGAGAATAATTAGTAATTTCTTGTGGAAAGTAGCCACAGTTAACAGAATGATCAGTATAAGACCAAAAGATAGAATTCACTTGTATTAAGTGAGGGCACAGAGAAAACCATGATGAAATAAATTTAGGAACTCAGATATTTTAGGTATTTGAATATATATAAATCAAAATTTTGGAAAGAAGTATATACATCAAAAGAAGGACAAAATGTTCCTATGTACATGTTAAAAACTGAGAATTTTGTTCAAGAATCATGCCGGATAATCTTATGAAAAAGTTTGTACATCAAATCTAAAAGGAGTAAGTAAATGCACAACTGATGTACTGTGGAAACTCACTAGAAAACCTTAGACTTTATGAAGGATCCAAGAATCCCCTTGGATTGATGCTGTTAGTAAAAGAAATTTGGAATGAATGGGGGAAATACACAACATGTGGAGGAATCTGTTTGCATTTAGGAAGCTGTATTTGCCATGGATACTACTGAGTGTTCAGAAGTGAAATCTGAGTAAGTAGGGATAATGGGTGTGACCCTAACCAGATCCTTCCTTTTTAGTCAGAGGTCTCCCTAAGAGAAGCCATGGCTCTGAGGAGAGACCCTGATTTGCTTTTGCTTGGTGAGGCTCAGACATAAATCAAACACATGTGATGACCTGTAAGGTTCAAGTAATAGCTGGCTACACAGCTGTAGCATGATTTATGAAATACAATGGAATTCATAGGAGGGAGTGGCATCACTTCAGAGTCAAGAAAGGCTTCATAGAAGAAGTTGTATTTCACCTGAGTTTAAAAAAAAAAGGGTATGATTTCTATAGACAGAAATTAAATGAGAAGAAAAGGAAATTGGTAGTGATATAGAGAACAGTGAAGTGGGAGTTCAGCTAAAAACATGGCCTACAAGTCAGGAAGAAGCAGGTGAGTAATAAAAAGGAAGAGATATGTCTAGATGATAGTATAGAGAATTTAAATGTTAGGGTGTTAAATAATGTTGGTATCTTACTAATTATGTAATGAAGTAGTAACAAACATTTTGAACAGAAGAATAGATAGCATGACTGCACTATAATAAATTATCTCAAAGTCAATTTTCTCCTAAAATGGTTCATTAAATGCTGAAAATAATAGTTAAAATACTTTAAGAACTCACACCATGGCTTAGGAATTAGCTGACTACAGGTATTTTTCAAATCCTCTTATTAGGTTGAATAAAAGACAGATTTATTTTTTTAGAACAGTGAAGGATCAAGGCTATACACACACCCACACACATATATATACGATACTTTCATGATAATCTCATTTACCATCTTTTAATTAATATTTTCACTTGCTTAATTATCAGATACCTTTAATTGGGATCATTAAGTCTGTGTTTTGAAAACTGTAATATGTTTTCCTCCATTATGAGTTTATGATTCATAATTCAAATTGTCAACCATCTTGTATTTTCCCTCATAAGAACAAAGGAACTTTGTTACACATACACACTTATGCACAAATACATTAGCCTATAAAATTTGCTTGATTATTTTTGGTATAATTTTTATTTTCTCATAAGATATATACAGCATAAAATACCTATGGTAAGATACCTAGTTTATTATACATAAACTACCAGTAGGATGTATACTTACAAGACATGAAGTATACATATTGGAGAATTTTTTTGGAAAGAGAATAGAGCTCTGTAACCACCACCCAGATCAAGATACAGATACTACCAGAACCCCAAATGCTTCCTAATTTCTCTCCTAGTCATTACCCTGCCTTTCAAAGGTAGCCATTATTCTCATTTTATCATCACAGATTTTTTCTTTCTGTTTTGAGCTGCATATACACATGGAATCACGTAGTACGTATTTTCTCTTTGGTATATTCGATGCAACATAAGTCTATAAATCTCATCCAAGTTGTTGCATGTAGCAATAGTTCATTTTGTTCCTTTTCATTCTTTTTTTTTTCAGTATGTTATGGCAGCATAGAAATATATCATGTCTACTTAACTATGATACCTTTAATTGTCCTTGACTTTATTTCCAGATTTTTATTATTATGCATAAACCTGCTAAGAACAGTCTTATATGTGTCACTTCATGCACTGATGCACTCATTTGTCTTTAGTATTGCAGGGAACGGAATTACTGGAATACAGAGTATGCATATGTTCAGCCTTACTTTAACCTGATTCTTTTTCATCTCTCCTGTCCAGGGGTGATTAAAGGGTGCATTTGTTATAATTCTGGTAGAAAAAATAAAAGACTGTAGTGGTTGCTGAGCCAACATATCACTGGAACTGCTGTATTTACTACTTTTCAGGACCCTACAGAAATTTCATACACACATGGGGAAATAAAGCCAGAAAATTATAATGATTTCATTGAAAACATGTATAAAGGAAGAGATTTGGAACTATAATGTAGAATATACAAACCCTTAAGTCATCATAAAATTCAACTTAAAAAATTGAGTTAAAAGGCAAAGTATTCTTGTGGAATGAGTGTGGTTTAAAGTGTCAAAGGAACTAGCCAAATTCCCAAATTGGTCACTTAATGTCAAGAACTTTGAACAGTTGAGATTTTACCTTCTTTTCAAGATAACAATTTAGCTTTCCCAAGTTGCATGGATAGACGTTCTCTGGTAGAAATCAGAGACAAAGATAGTTTATGATTCACAGAATCACTATTAGCCAAAGTATAAGCATATATGGGCTAGTTCCTCAAGCCCTGATCCCCACAGAATGAGATAAATAGCAAGAAGATAGCTGCACACACAGTTAGTTGCATTTGTCTGAGCTTAGGGAACCCAATCTTTCATAGTGGGCAATAGCATGCCCTCTCTTTGCTCCAGATAGATACAGTAACTGTGTCTCCCACGGCTGTGAAAAAACCTTCCTTTCACTCCAAAAAGATATATTACTTCTATCTTTAAGAACTGTTACCTTACAAATGTCCTAGAAAAAATAATTTTGGGGAAAGGTCAGGCAGTGATTTGCTAACAAGATAGGCAAAAATGCAATAGACATAAGGGAGAAATGCCTCCCAATACTTTCCGTTCTTTGTTTTTAAGTAATTTTATTTTTTAAAGATTTTATTTATTTATTTGACAGAGAGAGAAAGAGAAAGAGAGAGAGAGAGATCACAAGTAGTCAGGCAGAGAGAGAGAGAGAAGCAGGTTTCTTGCTGAGCAGACAGCCAGATGGAGGGCTCGATCCCAGGAACCTGAGATCATGACCTGAGCTGAAGGCAGAGGCTTAATCCACTGAGCTACCCAGGTGCCCTCTCCACTCTTTTTAATACCATCTTGGCTTTTGACAAATTTCCCACACATATAGAGCTCTGTTGGTCACTCTGCCAGTTACATCTAACGCCAGGCAGAAGTTATGACAAAGTCTTCTTCGGTTTATCTTCTATAGAATTTACAATCAATATGATACCAAGCAGCAGAATGAGGCCAACTTACGGAACTGACCTTACTTGTGCCCCCCAGGATCCTGGACCCAACCAGGTCCAAAACAGTATACCAACCAGGCTGCCCTAGGGTTGCCATTAGACGAAAGAAATAAACATTATTTCCAGAAATAAGGTAGGACCCCAGAGATTCAAAATAGGTCTATATAGCTTCCCATCCCTTTTCTCTTAATAATCAGCCAGCAGCCAAGACAAGATAGTCTCTTTCTGGGAACATTCATGTTCAATGATCAGCTACCTTACTAAGGAGTGTGGACCAAGAAGTGATAAGGATAGCAGAGAATAAGATGGTTTTCTGTCTGCTGTGGAGGCTGTTCCAATGCTCAACAGTATTAGATCCTTACGTTATTAGGGCATATGGAAGGTCCACTAAATACCCTGAATATCATCGCACTGTTGCCTAGAGTTTGCAATAAATGAAACATCTTTGAGAGTCTGCAAAAGTTTATAAAAGCTAAAAACATGACACAGATTAGTTTTAAAAACAACAATGGTATGGCCAGAGTCAGTTCTCATGACACATCAGATAAAGGGCTAGTGTCCAAAATCTATAAGGAACTTAGCAAACTCAACACCCAAAGAACAAACAATCCAATCAAAAAATGGGCAGAGGACATGAACAGACATTTCTGCAAAGAAGACATCCAGATGGCCAACAGACACATGAAAAAGTGCTCCACATCACTCGGCATCAGGGAAATACAAATCAAAACCACAATGAGATATCACCTCACACCAGTCAGAATGGCTAAAATGAACAAGTCAGGAAATGAGAGATGCTGGCGAGGATGCGGAGAAAGGGGAACCCTCCTCCACTGTTGGTGGGAATGCAAGCTGGTGCAACCACTCTGGAAAACAGCATGGAGGTTCCTCAAAATGTTGAAAATAGAACTACCCTATGACCCAGTAATTGCACTACTGGGTATTTACCCTAAAGATACAAACATAGTGATCCGAAGGGGCACGTGTACCCGAATGTTTATAGCAGCAGAGTAGGAACACCTTAATTTGAAAAAAAATATCAGCAGTACTTTGGATACGTGAGTATCTGGGAGGAGGTCAAAGGTCCAACATAGGGAATCTTGTTGGAGTGGGTGGGAATAACACATCCTACAGTGCAATCTTTCTCAGCACCAGAAAAATGGGTCAACTTTTGGCAGGTATTATAGACTCTGCTCAGAAGTGGAGTCCTTTACTTTGTGTCCAGGCTGTGATGGTGGATGTGTTGCCCATCAAGGTGGCAGTCCGGCTAATAAAGACACATTCAGCAGCTTCATTTCAATTGGTTCCATCAGAGGCTGGGCTGCATGAATGATCTATATGGTTCATTCGGAATCAGAAATTTGTTTTATAGTTTCTAGCCTGATAGAAATTGTGTTTAATCTTTCAACTGTTTTTCAAGTGGGGGAAAAAAATCCTTGACTATTGACAATAGCCCAAGAACCAGGAAAAAATTAACAAATTTCATGACTGAGAGTCCAGGCCAGAGCTATGAGAACAGCCTGAGTTTTGTCCACTGAACAGAATGACCATGTCCGTTTTCATGAGGTGGGCCCAACCCCAGCAGTCTACTTTCATATTTCAGCATTATCAGATCATAAGTGAATCAGACCCAGATATTTAGGGGATCTTTTTTGAGTTGATGCCCCTATTAAAATAGTGGTTGTGCTTAAGTCAATGGAGTGAAGAATAAAGTTTCCTTCTAAGACATAGCGAACAAGCCGATACTTTTCATATGAAGCTGGGGGCCACTGGGATCAGGACTAGCTACATTGAATATACCATTCAATTTGACAAACAGAGCCTGTTGAGTCTTTCCTATATTGTGATTGAATTTGAGTTGACCTACCCCAAAATGGGGACATCAGGCTGGTGAGTCATAGGAGTCTCATGAGTCAAACACTCAGTTTTGACAAGAATCCAGTAGCAAGCTAATAGCTGTTTATCTAAAGTGTTGCATGTAGTCACTGTCTGGATGGTGACAAGTGCCAGAGGGGCACTTCTGTATGGAAGTTCTCTCTTTGCCAGAGTCTCCAATCAGCACTAACATCAATCACAGACAGTAGCTCAAAGGGGTCATTGGAGTGTGGGCTCAATGGCAGAAATAATACCCAGGTTGCTGGACAACTTTCAAGTTAGACTAACTCTAAGTTGCTGGTTTTCAAGGAGGTTGATATAAAAGTCCATTTAAAATTCCTAAGTAAGTCACATCTGTCTCCAAAATCTAGATCCAATCAGGTGATTGGCCTCCTTTTTCTTGGTTGGGGGTGGAACAGACAGCAGGAAGCACAGGAGATTGGTAGAGAACTGTCTTTCTATACCCAGAGATTATAAAATATAAGAAAGCTTCCATACATTTCTGGTTTTCAACCTTCTACAGAAAATAGGGATGTAAAATTTGGAGCAGATTTGTATTCAATTCCTATCATAGTATTTGTACAATAAGTTTAGCAAAAAAATTGTGCAGAAAATTTGCATGGATACATACAACAATAAAATATCTACATGGATTAAATATTATAACTTTCAGTTAGAGTTCAGTATTGCTATTTAAGTAACTGATCAATTATTCCTACTAATGCGAATTTATTACTAAGTCTTCATTCATGACTTAGTGCTGATTGTAAAAACATCTCTCTTTTAAGTCCCAAATTTTAAGACTTTCTCTTAAATAACAATGCATATTGGCCTGCTTGCATATGTTCTTTAGTTAAAATGTGCATATATACACACACCAAAATAAAAACAGATAGTATTCAAGATGAATAAAAATAGAAAATCAGGTCTATGTTTTCTAAGTTCACTTGGTGTGCTGGGAAATATTATATGTGCCTCTCTGCTTCCTTATTTTATTAAAATTAGCATGCTGCTTAGAAACAATTTTATAGATTCTTGTTTTAATTATTAAGCTATTTTCACTTCTTTGTATTAGTTTATGTAATTCATTCACTCATGCATTCATCAAGCATACCAATGCATCACTTTTTAACCATTTCTGGATACCATCTACTCTATCAGGAATTTGAACAGATCATACAGAAATATAAGAAATAATATTCACTGATCAGATATTATCAACATAATTATGGAGACCAATCCAAGGTGGTGCAGGTAAAAATGCTAAGTGTAAAATGATGTTAAAAAGAGGAAGAATGAGTTAATGTGAGCTACAGAGGTTAGAGAATGCTACAAAGAAAAGTTAAGTTTAAAGAAAAGCAAAATGTATAAAAGACAGCAAAGTGGAATTTTCAGAGCATTCCAAGGAAAACATTGTATAGCTCACAGGGTATTATCATTTGAAAAGTTCTGTGATCTCTGAAGAGAACAGCATGGCTTTAGGAAAGCCACTGCCATAATACTGGCCTAGCTAATACACCCTTGGATCACAGGTAAAACCTCATGATTGATCCAGATATGAATTTAGGAAGACTGCAGAACATATATTTAATAAATATTTCCACATAAAATTGACTACCAGGTATGGCAGCAATTACTACCAAAATGTGTGTTCCCCTTCCTAGTTTGGCTCTAGGATGTGGCTTCTTATCTCTCACCACCACCACACCTTTATATCTAAATGGGGACAAGTGATTAGTTCCTGCCAATGGAAGGTAAGCTCTAGTGATGTTTGTTACTTTCAGACCATTTATGGGTAAGATATTAGGATGTCTGTACGTGTTTCCCACAGTCTCTTTCCTCATCCATTAGCTGAACAGATGATAACAAACCCCTAGAAAAGGCAGAGGCACCAGGCTGAACCCTGGGTTCCTGAATGATCACATAAGAAAGAAATATATACTATTGAGTTAAACCACTGAGATTCTGGAGTTTATTTTTACAGCAGCTAGTTAATATATCAGTGCATTTGTCTCCGTTTACCAGATAACTAAATTTGAATCACAGTAATATCAAAGCACCATATTTTTATGCTACCTTAGAAAAAGAGCAACTAAAATTTGACTTAATAAAACTTAATAATGTAAAATTATTTTTAAATATTCCATTCTTTGAAAGTCAATGTTCTAAAGCAATAGAACAGACTTTTTGGAAATAACTTTATGTATAGTGGCAAGAAAAAAAAAATCGTGTAGCTTAGGAAAACTAAAAACTAGCCTTAGGAGCTGAAGAATGGTGTGCTGAAATTTTAAGAGTAGACAATGCAGGGGAACTTTGCCAAAAATGCTTATTTCAAACTCTACTGCAAGGTGATTTAGGATGCATTTCCTTTTTATAGCCTCATTTTAGGCAATGTCCAGTGTCTCTTAGCAGACAATTTAGCTGCTTCAGTAGATTTTATTGCTTCTTTCTAAATTTGTCAAGTTGTCCATTGCCTATAGCATCAACTAGAATGGATGGCTAGAGAATTGCCTCCAGTTGTGATCGCTCTGTTTCCCTATGACCTCCGAGCCCTCGGTGTTAAAGCT
This sequence comes from Meles meles, assembly GCF_922984935.1. Taxonomy (NCBI): domain Eukaryota; kingdom Metazoa; phylum Chordata; class Mammalia; order Carnivora; family Mustelidae; genus Meles; species Meles meles. The sequence goes on from NC_060070.1 coordinate 36,399,345, forward strand.
TTTCCCAAGTACTGTATCAACACTGAGATTCAAAGATTGCTGTGTTTTGTCATTCTTTGGCTAGGGTGTCATACCCTGTGCTCATCATTTCAGGAAGCTGATCATTTATCTTAGTGTCCTTATGTCCTGAACACTCAGTGTATTAATTATATTACTAACAAACAGAGCTGATTTTAAAATGTGGCACTCTGCTTCACTCTCTCTCCTTTTGCCACTTAACTAGTGATAGATACAACTTTTTAGTATCTGCGAAGGTATGAGTATTTTTAACTTAATGTGGCACATTCAATATAGACTTGTAAATTTAAAATCTGTGATATTTTCTTCAATTTGAAAATGTAATAATGCATGTATTTAAGACTGAGTATATGTTTTCATTAAGTCCAAAATTAAATACATTACAAATTAGTGTGTAGGTATAAAGAGCAAATTTTTAAAAGTATGATTTTTTTATGGACATTTTATAAATAATGACCACTTATAGATTAATGAAAAAAATCTAGCCTTGGCTAGACTAAGTTAATCCTGGGTGAACCATGTAAAACTGTTGAGAGACATCATTGTTCTTGCTATAAACTCTTCTTTTTTTTAAAAAAAGATTTTATTTATCCATTTGACAGACAGAGATAACAAGTACGCAGAGAGAGAGAGGGAAGCAGGCTCCTCGCCGAGCAAAGAGCCCGATGCGGAGCTCGATCCCAGGACCCTGAGATCATGACCCGAGCTGAAGGCAGAGGCTTTAACCCACTGAGACACCCAGGCGCCCCGCTATAAACTCTTCTTAAATTGCAAACACATCTGTAGGATTTTACAAAAACTGTGTGTGTGTATGTGTGTGTGTGGTGTGTGTGTGTGTGTGTGTGTGTGTGTGTGTAGTATGTACCTTTTTAATAACAGATCTGAAGAAACTTTTTAAAAAAGACCTATTTAACAAAACAACTAAATGGAAATACAAAGAGAAATTAAGATCAAGGAAAAGTAAGCAAGTATTCTGTAGCTAAGTCTAAGGTTATAAGGATAAGAGTCTACTTTGTGTCTAGGTTCCCACAAAGCCAAGCGAAACTTAGCCATGTTATGACAGAAGCACCAGTTTGAAAATCAGTAGCTCATATTCCAGTTCCAGATCTACATGGCAGGAAACTTGGGCAAATCACATGACTTCTTCAAGCCTTGGTTTTATCACATGGAAAATTATGGGTTAAAATTAGGTCATTTCTCAGGTATCTTCTAGATGGAAAATCGGTTACTGTTTGCTAACAGAAGGCCATAGCTTTCTTAGAAATGAATTTATGAGAATGCTAGTTCAGGAATTTTGCTCTTTGTCTCTCTAGCAGTTAGATTTATAACCCCACCCTTCTCCTGCTACCATGTATGGTTCATAAGTTCCAGAATATTGGAACTCATTATGTAAAGCAGTATTTTATTTGAACTGGTGTCTCTTTTGTGAATAGAGCATATTTGAATGAACTTAGGAAAAACAAACTTGGTTGAATCAGCAATAAAAGAAAATGAGGAATAACCCTACAAGTGGTTAAGTAAAAATATGAAGATTGTTATGTATATAAAAGGAGATCTTATTTAACTAGTCCCCATCAATCAGAAATGGAAGAACCTTTGGAGGATATATTTTTCCCTTTGTCCTACTTTTATAAAAAAAGACTACCTGAAAAAATAATTTTTAAAAATGCAGTATATATTTCTTAAAACAATGTATGGAAAAAATGTTTTTGACATCTTAGAAACTGATTATCTTTTTTTACCTATAAATAAATGATACCAAATACAAATGTCACCAGACTTATAAATAAGCTTTCCTAAAGTGCTGCTTAAATAGAAACAAAGTAATTGTTTCCACACCCCTAGATATGTCAACAAAATTCTGTTTTACCTTGTTTTTTAATTTATTATTTTTTTAAGATTTATTTATTTAGCAAGAGAGAGAGTGCATGCAGGAATGGGGGCAGTGGGAAAGAAAGAAAACTCCCTGCTGAGCACAGAGCTTGACGTGGGGGTTCAAGGTGGGGCTGAATACCAGGACCCTGATATCATGACCTGAGCTGAAATCAAGCCAGGCACCTAAATGACTGAGCCACCCAGGTACTCCAACTTCTTCTTCCTTTTTTTTAAAGCCACTTTAATAGAGTTTGAGTTTGACCTTCATGAATATTTAGTATAACTACCATTCCATCTCCATTGGTAGTAGCCTTCTTTTGTTTATATGCACTTCTTTCTGTCTATAGGTGGCTCTACCCTCACTATTTATTTAGTGGCCTTTTTTCTATTAGTACCTGTTTCTTCTTGTGTTGTCTGAAAAAGGTGAATGGACAGTTTTTAATGCCATGACAATACCGTTTTACTGTGTTGTGGAGTTTTCTGGTCTCTTAACTCTAATTGATGAACATATTTAATCATGGTTTAGATGCCTTTGTTAGAGATTAAATATGCTGAATTATATTCTAATTTTGGTAGCATTGATAATTTCAACAATTACTATCAAAGTAATATTGCATGTATTAGGAGTTAAATTGCAGGAAGACTTGAATTTCTAAGGATTTTATCTGTTTGGAATGTTTTGGTTATGTGTAATAGAAAATCCAATTAATAACAGCTAGAAAAAGTGAGGGATTTATACAATTCTTGCACCAAAATCTCTAAGTGGTCAGACAATACTCATGTTGTGGGCTTCCATAGAGACATCAAATCCCCACATACCTTCTAATTCTCTGCTCATCTTTCCTAAGTGGAGGGCTCACATTCTCATAGTAACAATTAGCATGGTGGTTTATCTTCAGGTAAGAAGAAATCTGAAAAGGATAAAGAGCCAAGAAGCATATTGGCCAAAAAAATTCATATCTTATTGGGGAGAACTGGATTCTATGCCAACTCTATTTAGAAAAGGCGAATGTTTCAATATTCTGTGTTCTGTAGATGAGAAAGACAAGGGAGAAAAAGGTTTCTGAATACCTTTTGGGTAGCCAAGTTGCTGCATTTTCTCAGAAGATATTTATTCTAGAGCACAGCCATTTTATAAAAACACTGGATGCCCGCAGTATCCCTGCCCCTCTCCCCCTTATTTTAAACAGTTGAGGGACAGCTCAAGCTCCTTGACTCCCACGTAGTGGGGAGGTCAATTTCTTTACTACAAGCTTGTGGCTGCAATTAGTAGGTTCCACTGGGGTAGGTATTGAGGGGATTGATGTTATCATTGACTGTGAAGATAGAATAAAGGATTTGAAAACAAGGAAATCAATGTCTTGACAAAATTTGAAAGATAAAATTAAGGACTTCTGGGAAGAGTAGCTATTCCAAATTAAATACTTGGAATCTTTGGAAATACATAACTCAGAGATTGTCATTAAGAACAGCCTAAGGAGGGGATAGTATTACCTGGCCTGTGGATATATCTTCCACTCAGCAGTGTTGCAAGGTGACACCAATAAACATTGATTCTGTCCTCACACATGGGGAAGGAAGACTTTCCCTGAATATTCAGGGATGCTTGATAGGTTGGATTCCCTTTCCTTTTCAACAGTCGGGCCCAAAACCAAAAAACTCAATGTCAGTTTATTAATGCACTGTTTTTCTTAGGAGGCTCATCAGGTTTTGTGGAAATATAAGTCTGTGAGGTTTCACCAGCTTTGTAAGGATTCTCATGGTGAGTGTAATTCTCAGGTCTCTTGTGATATACGTACCAAATAAAACTGTATAATTATCTTTCTTCTTATACTATGGATGGACTTTCTTATAATCAATTGAAATCATGCATTTGTCATAAATATTTTGAATGCTCTAATATCTTATAAGAATTCATATTTTTATTTAGAATACTCAATTTTATAAATATTAGTGAAGTAGTGTGAAACTCACATTGACCAGAATTTTAAAAATAATATTGTTGATGTTGAGATGATACATTTAAATTTTTTTAAGATTTTATTTATTTATTTATTTATTTATTTGACAGAGAGAGATCACAAGTAAGCAGAGGCAGGCAGAGAGAGAGGGAAGCAGGCTTCCTGCTGAGCAGAGAGCCCGATGTGGGGCTCAATCCCAGGACTCTGTGATCATGACCTGAGCCGAAGGCAGAGGCTTAACCCACTGAGCCACCCAGGCACCCCTACATTTAAATTTTTTAGAAATTTTCAACTATAATGACTAACAAACTATCCGTAAGTGATACAAATGATATATCCAAAATGGATAATGCTTAAGTTTGTGGTTGGCCTGGAAGCAAACTTTCATATTTTGGTAATTTAATACCCCTCAGTCATACATATTTAATGTTTGTTTCCTTTCTGTGTAAGTACTCAATGCAATATTTTTTGCTTTCAAATTCCAGTGTTGTACAATATTTTGGGACATATTTGCGTTACATTAAACATTTTGTGAGCATAACCACACCAATGTAGGCTTATATTATTACTGGTAGTGTCAAGAATGAAACCCATTGCCTTGATAATATGGTCTCATGACCCTTAGGAAAGATCTGAAAGAGGAAACAAATGTTTCTAAACATTACTAATTATTTTAAAAGGCAGCTTATCTTGACTCCCGAGCATACCAACATAATTGCTAATTCCAATCCCTCTATGTTAGATGGAGAGAAAAGGATATATCACTGAATAACTTTAATGTGTGGTTTGGGGATGCCTGGGTGGCTCAGTGGGTTAAGCCTCTGCCTTCAGCTCAGGTCATGATCTCAGAGTCCTGGGATGGAGTCCGGCATGGAGCTCTCTGCTCAGCGGGGAGCCTGCTTCCCCCTCTCTCTGTGCCTGCCTTTCAGCTTACTTGTGATCTCTCTCTCTCTGTCAAATAAATAAATAAAATCTTTTTTTAAAAGTGTGTGATTTTTATTTATTTTTATTTTTTTTTAAGATTTTATTTATTTATTTGACAGACAGAGAGCACAAGTAGGCAGAGAGGCAGGCAGAGAGAGAGAGGGAAGCAGGCTTCCTGCTGAGCAGTGAGCCCGATGTGGGGCTTGATCCCAGGACCCTGGGATCATGACCTGAGCTGAAGGCAGAGGCTTTAACCCACTGAGCCACCCAGGCGCCCCAGTGTGTGATTTTTAAAGTCAGAATATGAAGATCTTGAAGACTAGTATGTATGATCATAATTATCAAAACATTCAAGAGAAAATAAAACAGAGTTCTCATTTTTTCTTACATAATCCAGAAAATTATTTTTGAGAGTGTTTTAGTACATAAATCTCTTGGCAGTAGTCAGTTCTCTGATGCATTTCTAGTTATAGAGACCTGATGTTCAATGAAAATTGTCACAACTAGAAAAGAAAGTTTTGTTCCCTGTACTTCAGTGTTTATAGCAACATCAACAACAATTCCAAAATTATGGAAAGATCCCAAGTGTCCATCAACTGATGAATGGATAAATAAGATTTGGTATGTATAGATATATACAATGGAATATTATTCAGCCATAAAAAGAGTGAAATCTTGTCATTTGCAACAACATGGATGGAGCTAGAGAGTATTGTGTTAAATGAAATAAGTCAGTTAGAGATACAGGTATATATGATTTCATTCATATGTGGAATTTAGAAACCAAACACATGAACATAGTGGGTAAAAGAAAAGAGAGACAAACCATAAAACATAGAGAATAGAGAGTTACTGTAAGGGAGGTGGGTGAGAGGAATAGTTTAAATGGGTGATGGGTATTAAGAAGGGCACTTGTGATGAGCACTGGGTAATGTATGTAAGTGAAGAATCACTAAATTTTATACCTAAAACTAATAATATATGTATCTCAACTAACTAGAATTTAAATAAAAACATGAAAAAGAAAAAAGGGGACTAAAATTGGGAAAAAAATGTATGTTCACTACTATTACTAATCAGTAGCCCATAAATGCCAATGAATGCTTACATATTAAATTTATACAAAACACTTTCAATCATTTAATGCCATGGGATATTCACAACTCACTAAGAGATATCAGTTCCTTATTTTTTTTTTAGCAGTTTAGAGAGTTAAAGGAATTTAGCTAATTTGATATGTATAAGAGATAACAGCACATACCCTCTCTTATTCTCCACATTCATTTCGCTCCATTATTCTGTATCTCCAGATTACAGGGATTTCAGGCTTAAATAGAAAAATTTAGGTTCTTAATGTGATTTAAGTCCTATAATAAACAGAACTTGTAATGAATTCTAATTACATATGTTATTTAAATGAAATAGAACCATAGTGATAAGAGTAACCAAAACTCTTTGTTCTTGTTGTTGTGTGTGTATATGTGTTTTCTTAAAATGTGTTTCTGTAGAAATATTTTATTGTGGTTGCTTTTGATATTCTGGGGAGCAGGCACATCTTGAATAAAATAATTAAATCACAATGTAGAACTGTTTTCAGAGGAATCCAGAAAACTCTTTAATTATTTTTCACCACCTCTCTTGTTTAATTATAACTCAATCTCCACTGTCATAGAATAGCATTGACTTTCAGCAATAATTTAAATACCCTCCCTCAGAGAAATCTGCAGTTTCCTTGTAGAAGGAAACTCCTTATAGATCCCTAAGTGTACTGTCACTCCTCACTTTGGATAGACTCAACTCTTCTGGGTAGCAAAACAATTTAGCAGTAAGCTAATACAATTTCTCCAGCCCTAATCCAGTTTATACAAAGATTAAGAGAATGATCTTCAGCCATTCTGTCTTAGAACTTACCTGCAGACAGTAGATAGATGAATAAGACAACTTGGGTATGCAAATCTATATTTTAATACCTACCCTGACATGACCATTCAGCAGGAGAAATGGCATGTTTATGGTATCTAAAAGTTATTTTTAACTTGAAGCCTTGAGTTAATTCTTTCAACCTACATTAAAATTTATGTCTGTCCTTGATCTTTTGGAATGTTTGAACCTCCATCTAAATTTCTCCCCAGATTACTCCAAGGTAAAGACAGCTCTACATAAGAAGGTTCAGTTTTCAACTATGTTCACTTCATTTCCATGTTTGTTATTTTACAGTATTATTATAACATTGTTGTTAGTATAAGGAGGAAAACCATGTCTGTAAGTAGCTAGGAGGAAACTTATGAACGACATCCACTGGTAATAATATTTCATTGTAATCTCTTACTGTCTGGTCAAATAAAGGTAAAACATTTCAGTATGACATCTTTATCTTTATGATTTTTCTTCCTCTCTGTTCATTTTTTTCTTATCAACTAACACCAATGACCTTCCTTTTCCCTGTATCATGGATTTCTAATTCCACTTTTGATTATCCCTCTGATTAACTCTCTGATAATTAGGTTGAACACATACGTCCTTATAAAAAACAACTTGCTAGTGATAAATAAAGCAAGTTATTAAGGCTTACTAAATTTTATACTCATTTATTCTCATTAGTGCTTACTTCTTCTGAGAAGCATAAATCAATATTATATCATGCTATCTGACTTTAAGACAACACTATAAAACTTCTATAGTTTACATACACAGAAAGGAATCAGAACTCCTAGAATTTTAGAGGAGAGTGCTTTGCCAATACTACATTAATTCCTCAAACAGGATGATTTCTGACTGCTGCTCTTCTTTCTTTTAAAGTATGGGATGCTGTAATTTTAACTTCATCTTTATCAGTTTAGTTAGTTTGGGACTATTTAGTGACCTTTCCGACTTGTACTTAAATACTTTGCAATAGATTATTAAATAAATGTAATGCATTTGCTAAATTACTTTTATATCATAGCATACTGTGTCATGATAAAATTTGTGTGTGTTTGTATATATATATATATACATGTGGCCCTATTCATCTCTTAAATCATTAATAAGCAATTTATATCTATAGCTAGCAATACATTTATTTCAATGGCCTCACTTTGTTAATCTTCAATTCTCTTGTTATCACCAAGCTGTTTTTCCTTGGAAAGAAAGAAATTATGGGTAGGACAAGGGAAATTGGCTTTCAGTCTTCTGACTCATTCTATCTAAAAGTGGTAGATTCTTCAGTATCACTAATAAATTGAATATTATTGGGATTTAAATATTTCAGAGATACGGGGCACCTGGGTGGCTCAGTGGGTTAAATATTTCAGAGATAGTCTGAGATTTTATCTTAGTCACTTACTAGGAATTGTACATGTGTGAAAATTAGAAATGAAACCTTTGTGTCATATTGGCTATATTAAGAATGTGAGACATAATATATGCAAATCATTTTCCTTTATTCCCTTTAGTTCTTAACTCTGATCTAAACTTCAACTTCCTAAAATTCTATCTATGGCTCTAGTTCATGCCTTTAATTTGAAACTGAGTAGTATTTAATACAGTTTATGTCTAACAGGTATTCAACTGTTTAAAATAGTTTTTATGTTCTCTTTCTTTCTAAGGACCTGGGAAGACAAAGGTTGTTGCAATAGGGTCGAAAGTGGCTCTGAACATCACAGCAATGAAAAGAAATCTTCATTGGTGGTGTTTTTCAGACATGGAGAGAAAAGGTTTGGTAATTTTGATTCATTTTCCAGCAGATGAAAGTCTTAAGAGCAAGCTTGGTTTAACCCTTTGACACTGTGATGATCCCATACTTTGCCCAGGAATTTCTTTCATTTAAGCTCTTTATACTCAGTAAAAGTTTTCCACTGGAATGTTCTGGGAAGCCTGGAAATACCTCCAGGTTAGCCTGGCTATATAATTTAGGCAGGCCACTTGTATCTTCAGATCTTTGCTCATCACTAGTGGAAAAATCACTGTGATCTCTTCTACCCAAAACTCTTCATGATTCTCAGGTGATATCCCTGTATAAAATATGTCATCTAGCTTCAATATATGGATTAGAATAATGTTATTTAATATAATATCAGAAACAGTGATCCTATATTTTTATGAATGCAAACCAAAAAAAAACAAAACAAAAACCTAGAAAATTGACTTTATTTATTAGAGTAAGAGTTGAAAATATGACATGATTATATCTAAGGATTAGCATAATGATCAATAAATGTGTATACAATCAAATTTTCAGAGGAAACCCCATTTTCCTTTAACACACATATATAAACACACAGGTAACATCTAAATAGCCATTTTCACATTGCAATAATCTATTTTTATATGTGTATATAAATGTGTATATATATGTGTGTGTGTATATACATATAGATATACCTATTTGTATATGTATGTATATGTATATATACATATACATGTACATATACATATATGTATGTATATATATGTATATGTGTATGTATATGTATGTCTGTATATGTATACATTTCATATTGTTCATACAACCATATCCCTGTCAGCTTTGTTCTGTTCGTAGGTTGCTGTAGAATATCAATACTAAACTAATGATGGCACTATTTCTCTTAGACTTAGCCACAGCTGTGGAATGAGCATAGTTAGTGTACAGTTTGATCCTCCTTTCCTGATCTGTAGCATTTTGTTTACTTTTAAACAATCTGAGCCAGATGTTTTTAAGTACTGTCACAGGGGAAAATAGAAAATAGATTTTCTATCAGAAAATAGATCTGAAGTTGTATACAATGAGGTATTAATAAGAGAGACTAAGAAGTTTATTAAGTCAGAACATATAGGCTAAGTCTCTAATGATTGAATTTCAAACATCGAGAGTAAGGAGTGAATTCACCAGCCTCTTCAGAACCTACAACTCGCTTAGGTGTCCAATATTTCATTCATTTATGAGGCTCATCCCAAAAAGAAAAATAGAAATATAAAAATGAAAAAAAAATTGATGTTTAAAAGTAGCCACACTAGGGATGCCTGAGTGACTGTTAGTTAAAAGTCAGACTCTTGGGGCACCTGGATGGCTCAGTCAGTTAAGTGTCTGCCTTTGGCTTAGGTAGTGATCCTGGGGTCTTGAGATCCAGTCCTGCATTGGGCTCCCTGATCCATGGGAAGCCTGCTTCTCCCTCGACATCTGCCCCCTTTCTGTCTCTCATAAATAAATAAAGTCTTTAAAAGAAAAAAAAAAGTCAGACTTTTTATTTTAGCTCAGGTCATGATCTCAGGGTCATGAGGTCAAGCCTTACATCAGGCTCACCACACAACATGGAGTCTGTCTGAGATCCTCTCTATCTTCCTCTGCCCCTTCCCCTGCCCAAGCTCTAACTCTAAATAAATAAATAAATAAATAAATAAATAAATAAATATATCTTTCTTTAAAAATAAAAATAGCCACACTTTACAGATTTTAAATATTTGATGTAGAAGACATCTTAGTGTTATGAAAGAAGAAATACACATTAATTTGAAAAATAACATAAGAAGCTACTAATAAAACAATCCATGCTTTCTTCCCTATTTTCTTTTACTTTTTGGCAATTCCCTTGTTCCTTTAACATTTGAAATCTGAGCATGGGCAGGCAGGGTGTGTGGTATGGAGAGCCCATATAAACTCTGTTAGGTTTATTTACTCTACCTTAAAAGGTAGTCCCGAACTCAAAATTTCTTAACTCACTGAAGTTCTTTGATAATGTAAACTGCCTACATTTATCTCCTAAAGCCTGATAGACCTTGACTATCATGAAGCTCATCAATCTTTGACTCTTCTAATGATATTGCATAGCAAATGGCAGTGCTGTGCTATATATAACCTGCTTTGAATATCTAAGAAACTCTGAGTAATTCTGACAGGAAATTACCAAAATAGACAAGAATTAGAGTTTCATGTACTATACACTGAATTCACAGCAGGAAACTTTAAGCATTGATTGAAATTTGGTATTGGGTTGTGAGTTAGTAGTAACTTAATATGCAGGAAAGTCACTGTATCTGGATTGCACTATTTAAAAACTATAATTGGGGTGCCTGGGGGGCTCAGTCAGTTAAGTGTCTGCTTTCGGCTCAGGTCACAATCCCAGTGTCCTGGGATCAAGCCCAACGTCAGGCTCCCTGCTCAGTTGGGAGTGTGCTTCTCCCTCTCCCACTACACCTCTCCCCTACTTGTGGAGCTCTCTCTCTCAAGTAAATAAAAATCTTCAAAAAACTTCAAAAATTAAAAAAATAATAAAACACTGTAATTGGATGAAATAAAAACTATAAATGCTATTTGTGTATGTATGTATTTTTTTTTGTCTGTGTGAGTCATGTCATAAGATCTTAATTCCCTGAACATCTTAATAGCTTTATTTAAGACATTTCATTATGTATATATTTATCATTTATTATAATACCAAGTTTATATTTTGGGGGCCTACATATTTGTATTTATAACCAAGGCAAGCACTTAAAATATCCTTACTTGTCATGTTAACATTCTTAGTCACCTTCCCCATTTATATGTTTGTCAAATTTCAAAAGTATGTTCATTTATTTCCAGAAGTAATGGTAATTCGTTCCAATTTAACCAGGACCACCTAACCCTAATGTCCTGAAACGTACTTGGATTCTTTCTGACCAAAGAGAAAAGAACATTTGAAATTTGAAATAAACCAATACTAAATATATCTCTTATATATATCATTTAACTTTTGACAGTTAACTTGTCCTTGACTTCTGTGAAAAGAAAAAAAGTGCTTTATGTCTAAAGCTACAAAATCAAAGGTGACTTGAGGCAAGGGAAACAAAAACAAAAATAAACTATTGGGACTTCATCAAAATAAAAAGCATCTGCACAGTGAAGAAAACCATCAGCAAAACTAAAAGGCAAACTACTAAGTGGGAGAAGATATTTGCAAATGACATATCTGATAAAGGGTTAGTATAAAACATTATAGAGAACTTTTCAATTTCAACAACCCCAAAACAAATAACCCTATTAATAACTGGGCAGAAGATATGAACAGACATTGCACCAAAGAGGACATAGATTGCCAACAGGCAAATAAAAAGATGCTTGACGTCATTCATCATCAGGGAAATTCAAATCAGAACTACAATGAGTTATCACCTCATACTCATACCTCAGAATGGCTAAAATCAGAAATAAGAAACAACAAGTGTTATAAGGGTGTGGAGAAAAAGGAACCCTTGCGCACTGTTGGTAGGAATACAAGCTGGCGCAGCCACTGTGGAAAACAATATGGAGATTCCTCAAAAAGTTAAATAATGAACTGCCATAGGATCCAGCAATTCTACTACTGGGTATTACCCAAGGAATGCAAAAAGACTAATTAAAAGGGATACATGCACTTCTATGTTTATAGAACCATTATTTACAATAGCCAAGATATGAAAGAAGCACAAGAGTCCATCAACTGATGAGTGGATAAAGAAGATGTGGTATGTATATACAATGGGATATTACTCAGACATAAAACAGAATGAAATCATGTCATTTGCAACAACATGGATGGAGCTAGATGAAAGAAGTCAGAGGAAGACAAATACCATATGGTTTCAGTCATATGTGGAATTTAAGAAACAAAACAATGATCATAGGGGAAAATAGAGAGACAAACCAAGAAACAAACTCCTTTTTTTTATTTTTAAAGATTTTTATTTATTTATTTGACAGACAGAAATCACAAGTAGGCAGAGAGGCAGGCAGAGAGAGAGGAAGGGAAGCAGGCTCCCTGCTGAGGAGAGAGCCCGATGCGGGGCTCGATGCGGGGCTCGATGCGGGGCTCGATGCGGGGCTCGATCCCAGGACTCTGAGATCATGACCTGAGCCGAAGGCAGAGGCTTTAACCCGCTGAGCCACCCAGGCGCCCCAAGAAACAAACTCTTAACTATAGAGAACAAACAAACTGATGCTTACCAGAGAGGAGGTGGGTAAGGGGATGGGGTTAAACAGTAATAGGGATTAAGGAGGGCACTTGCTGTGATTAGCCCCCAGAGTTGTGGAATGACTAGATCCTACATCTGAAACTAATATTACCCTGTATGTTAACTAACTGGAATTTAAATAAAAACGTAAAAACAAACAAACAAACAAAAAACACCTCAAGTGTGATGCTATTCATTGACTGATCTTTCTCCCTTCATAATCTAACCAAGGGAAACTAAGACATGATAACAATTCCATGCTTTTGCTAATAAGTTATAAAAGAGGAAAACAATAAATGCAATGGATCTTTCTCTCTCTCTCCTTTAAACGGGGTATCTTAAAACTAGAATGGGAGATGGAGAACTCTCTAGAGACCCCAGTTGTTTTTTTATTTTAACTTCTTCAGGCACTTAATATTTTTATTAATTTTCATGAGACAAAGTAAACACTAGAAATATTCATACCTCTTACACCAGGAAATAGTTAACTACATTTTCTCATTGACCTTTTCATCATCAATTCTCATCCATTTTATCAACTGGCAGGAGTAGTCCTCAGTTCAGTTCTGGAGGGAGGCCCTTCCTTGAACATTGCAGTGATAAACATAGAAAGTAAATTTCTCCATGTAACATATGGTAGAAGAGAATTGGTCACAACAGGAAAACAAAAGTGATTCAATAAATTCAGGGTTCTTTTGAAGCATGGACAGAGGTGATATCAGAAGCTTGGGAGCAGGTGTAACTGCTGCTATTTTCCAGAATACATGTGCATGATGTGAGACTTACTTTCTCTTTAAAATATCACCTACTGAAGGCACAGACTTTATATGCCACTGTTTCCTGTCATATGCATTTCACATATATATCAATGCATTTTTTAATTCTTTTATTTTTCAAATTATTTATTTATTTATTTTTAATTTATTTTCAGTGTTCCCGAATTCATTTTTTATACACCACACCCAGTGCTCCATGTCATACATGCACTCCATAATACCCATCACCAGGATCACCCAACCTCCTTCCATCCTTCCCTCCCAAACTCTCAGTTTGTTTCTCAGAGTCCACAGTCTCTCATGGTTCATTTCCCCCTCCAATTTCCCCTAACTCACTTCTCTCCATCTCCCCATGTCCTCTGTATTATTCCTTATGCTCCACAAATAAGGGAAACCATATAATTGACTCTCTCTGCTTGACTTATTTCACTCAGCATAATCTCTTCCAGTCCTGTCCATATTGATACAAAAGTTGGGTATTCATCCTTTCTGATGGAGGCATAATACTCCATAGTATATATGAACCACATCTTCTTTACCCACTCATCTGTTGAAGGGCATCTTGGTTCTTTCCACAGATTGGTGACTGTGGCCATTGCTGCTCTGAACATTGGGGTACAGATTGCCCTTTTTCTCACTACATCAGTATCTTTGGGGTGAATAAGCAGTAGGGCAATTACAGGGTCAAAGGGTAGCTCAATTTTTAATTTCTTAAGGAATCACCACACTGTCTTCCAAAGTGGCTGCAACAACTTGCAATCCCATCAACAGTGTGAGAGTGTTCCCCTTTCTCCACATCCTCTCCAACACTTGTTTACAGTCTTGTTGATTTTGGCCATTCTAACTGGTATAAGATGGTATCACAATGTGGTTTTGATGTGAATCTCCCTAATGGCTAATGATGATGAACATTTTTTTCATGTGTCTGTTAGCCATTTGTATGTCTTCTTTGGAGAAGTGTCTGTTCATGTCGTCTGCCCATTTTTTGATGTGATTATCTGTTTTGTGTGTGTTGAGTTTGAGGAGTTTTTTATAGATCTTGGATATCAGCCCTTTGTCTGTAGTGTCATTTGCAAGTATCTTCTCTCATTCCGTGGGAATCATTCTCTCATTCTTTGTTTTGTTGACTGTATCATTTGCTGTGCAGAAGTTTTAGATCTTGATGAAGTCTCAAAAGTTCATTTTCATTTTTGTTTCCTTTGCCTTTGGAGACATATCTTGAAAGAAGTTGCTGTGGCCAATGTCGAAGAAGTTACTGCCTATGTTCTCCTCTAGGATTCTGATGGATTCCTGTCTCACATTGAGGCCTTTTATCCATTTTGAGTTTATCTTTCTGTACAGTGTAAAGAATGATTGAGTTTCATTCTTCTACACATAGCTGTCCAATTTTCCCAGGACCATTTATTGAAGAGATTGTCTTTTTCCACTGTATATTTTTTCCTGCTTTGTCAAAGATTATTTGACCATAGAGTTGAGGGTCCATATCTAGGGTCTCTACTCTGTTCCACTGTTCTATGTGCCTGTTTTTGTGCTAGTACCATGCCATCTTGGTGATCATAGCGTTATAGTAAAGCTTGAAATCCAGCAACATGATGCCCCCAGTTTTGTTTCTCTTTTTCAACATTTCCTTGGCAATTCAGGGTCTCTTCTGGTTCCATACAAATTTTAGGATTGTTTGTTTCAGCTCTTTGAAAAATGTTGGTGGAATTTTGGTCGGGATTGCTTTGAAAGTATAAATTGCTCTAGGCAGTATAGACATTTTAACAATATTTATTCCAATCCATGAGCATGGAATGCTCTTCTATCTTTTTTGTGTATTCTTCAATTTCTTTCATGAGTGTTCTGTAGTTCCTTGAGTACATATCCTTTACCTCTTTAGTTAGGTTTATTCCCAGGTATCTTATGGTTCTTGGTGCTATAGTAAATGGAATCATTTCTCTAATTTCCCTTTCTGTATTTTCATTGTTAGTTTGTAAGAAAGCAACTGATTTCTGTACATTGATTTTGTATCCTGGCACATTACTGAATTGCTATAATTCAGTAAAATTTGAATTACAGATTTTACAGATTAAAATTTCACTTTTAAAACAGATTTTTAGCATTACTAGATTAAGGCTACTAAATGTTTAGACCATGAATTCTTAATAATCTAATGAAAAATATTTTCTCTCTCCCTAAAAATATGAATATATACCCACATTTTTGTATGCAATTTTTAAGAGTTTACTGAATGCAGAGAGCTCATGGATCTCAGATTAAAAACTGGGGTCTTAGATGAGAAGATTGGAACTTTGATTTAAGCTTTAAGCAATTACAATTAATAAATAATCTTGTGTGTAGTAAAAACAACACATTTCAATAAGTCAGCATTTTCGAAGTGTAGTTCCACAGATAAATAGTTTTGTTGAGTGTTAAAATATGTTACACTGAAAGTATTTCTTTGGCTCCATAGTCAAAAAAAGCTTTTAGGGGCGCCTGGGTGGCTCAGTGGGTTAGGCCGCTGCCTTCAGCTCAGGTCATGATCTCAGGGTCCTGGGATCGAGTCCCGCATTGGGCTCTCTGCTCAGCAGGGAGCCTGCTTCCCTTCCTCTCTCTGCCTGCCTGTCTATCTACTTGTGATCTCTGTCTGTCAAATAAATAAATAAAATCTTAAAAAAAAAAAGCTTTTAAGAAATGCTGAGTTAAACAAAAGTTAACAATTATAAAAAGCTTTCTCCTTTCTCTTGCACAGGGATTTCTCAGAGTTTTAAATATTCTAATGCAAGTTTTGATTCTCCAAGGAGAGAAGTAAGCCCTGAACGTTTGTGGAATATATTTACACATTCGACATATTTACACTTTCTTCTTTCATGGAACAACTCACAGAAATGTTGTTTCTCTGAATCTCAAGAACTTAGAAAATGTTGTAATGATGTGACTGACCTTTTGCAAATCAGGCAACAAAGAATTTTTTTGGAGATGCAACTACTTCTGATAGCTCTTGTAAATTGTTTGAATACAACTGAATCACGTTGACACAAG
Organism: Meles meles; assembly: GCF_922984935.1. NCBI lineage: Eukaryota > Metazoa > Chordata > Mammalia > Carnivora > Mustelidae > Meles > Meles meles. The sequence continues at coordinate 36,415,849 of NC_060070.1, forward strand.
CATCTGATATAATTGAATTGATATATCTTGAAGTCCTCACAAATTAATTTAGTGGATATTTCAAATTTTAACCAGCGCTGATATGCAAACTGATTAGCAGGGCATTTCTCTAATAACTATAGATTCATTGTATTTAAGAGAATACAGAACCTGAAATAAATTAGTGTGAGACAGTTTGAATACATTTATCAAATAGGTATATTTAACAAGTGAAACTGTGATTCCATTTCTTGGGAAATAGAGCCAATATATTTAGTGTCTAGGTGGAGAGGCCTTTACTCAGGGGTCTGAGAACCAAATTCTAACCCCACTGTGATTTTGACACTGGGTTTAAAAGCTAACCATTCTGAGTGTCAGATTATCGTTGACAATTATGCATTTTAAATTCTACTTAATTGCTTTTCTTGGGATTATGTTACATGACATGGAAAGACAGAAAAAATTCTTGAATAAAGAACAAATCTCAAGATGGTAGAACAATAGTCTTACCCAGCATCCAGAATATTAAATAAATATATATATTGAATATATAGTATAATATATACATATATAAATAATTTAGGTTATCTATAATTTAGATCAAAATGAATTTGTTACACTATCAGCTGTTCCAGTAGTCTATGGACTGATTCAATTTTGCCTAAGTATACTAGCTTCTAATGGAATAACTTGATCATTTTTAAAACAGTAAATTAATTCATGGCATTTAAATTCATTACTTTAGTGACCTGATAAATATAATGATGCTGCCAAAGTACTTTAGTTATCTTCATTTAAAAACTAACTAGGAGAATTGAGGCCAGAGTATGTGAAAGTTTTCAGAAATCTTTAAATATGAGTTGCTCTATCACCAGCTTGGTTTCTATTTCTGTGTCGGTTCCTACATCCTTCTCTGTCACATCTACCTCTACATCCGTACCTACAGATGCATGTATATCAGTGTATACCATCCTTCTTTCCCAGCTGGGATCTTGGAAAATATAGTTACTTTCCTCTCATCAATTTTTTTAAACAAATAACTTATTCATATTTACATATTTACAAACGTATTTTCAACTAGAAATTATTCCTCACTTCTAACATGAAAATGTGATTTTAATATCTCGGTTCCCTTATTTCCCAGGAGATTACATTCAACCAAAGATTAGGTACAAGCATATTCTATCAGGACTCATAATTAGAAATGAAATTGCTCCAGAATAGTTTTATCTGTGGTGGAACATCTTACCTTTAGTTATGTGCTTGAATGGATGCAGCCTAATTATCAACTCTCAACTGAAAATGAGCCCTGCAAACTCCAGCTGCTCTGGAGCCTGCATTTCATTTGTTTTATTTTTCTCATCAATGAGGCAAGTGTAGCATAAATCTGTGAGACGCAAAACTGAGACCGGAGATTCAACACTTTCTACAGCTATATTAGGCAGAAAGTTGTAAAAGCAAACACATTGGTGTCTGCAAAGTTAAGGGAATCTCACAAAACAAACTGGGGGTTGCTGGGGGGAGGTGGGTTTGGGAGAGGGGGAGGGGGCTGTGGACATTGGGGAGGGTGTGTGCTGTCGTGAGTGCTGTGAAGTGTGTAAACCTGGCGATTCACAGACCTGTGCCCCTGGGGATAAAAATACATTATATGTTTATTAAAAAAAAAATTTGGAAGGGGAGGCGAATCATAAGAGACTATGGACTCTGAAAAACAACCTGAGGGTTTTGAAGGGTCAGGGGTGGGAGGTTGGGGGAACAGGTGGTGGGTAATGGGGAGGGCACGTTTTGCATGGAGCACTGGGTGTTGTGCAAAAACAATGAATACTGTTACGCTGAAAAAATAAATAAAATGGCAAATAAAAAAAAAAAAGTCCAATACTCTGGTCAAAACAAAGTCAGTACATCACACAGGCATAAAATTAGAAATTTCCAAAGGATTAGAATGCAGTGAAAAACACAACTGTAAATGGATAACAAAAATATGATTCTTCTTTGGGTTTCAGAGTCATTATTAATAATTACCATTATTGTAAGAATAGATACCAAGGTATTAATAAACAGACATTTTAACATTTATGATTAGCATAGTACTAGAAAAATAAGGTTTGATGCATTTTATCTATTTTTCAATAAAATGTGCTTTAGAAACAGAATTTACTTTGGGTTCAAGGACACACGCAGACATGTGAATAGGTAGAAAACAATATTCCAAGCAATTGGTTTTATTTAAGGTTTTTCACAATATATGAATTCAGTTGGGGAATAGTATTTGAACATTTCCAGTTTCTATTCTCTTCCTTTAATTGGCTGATATAGGAGGGAAATTTGTTTGGATTTCCATACGTAGATTTATGCCCCTGGCTCTGTCAAACTCTGAGGTCCTAAAATTCTAAGCAAGTGGAACTGAATGAGAACTGTGCCCTGAAAATTCAGAGAATGAGGATTATTGAGCCTAGAAATTCTGCAATATTTCCCCATATTTTTTTTCTCCTGCTTGAGGGAGTCACCATGGAGTGTTTTGAGTAAGGAGAAGAAGAAAGTCTGTGTAATTTGACTTCGTGGATTGAAATTTCCTTACGGTATATGTAAGTTATATATAGCAGATACCTGCTAATCACCCTATAGCTCTGGGTTGACTTGTCTCACTTGTGAAAGTGAGAATTTAGACAGTGGAAGAGTTTCACTAATACTAGTTTAATGCTTTCACAGAGCAGAAATCAAACATTAATTTTAGCTGCCTTGTTTAATATTTGTCTCCTTTATTTCTGTATAAAATTATTGTAGATCCTCTCTAATAAACTTTCCTTCAGCAAGTTATTGATTCAATTTTTAACCTTTTGGACGCAGATTCCTATTCTAGCATAATGTATCTCGGCTAAACTATATATTAATGTCATCACTGATCTGCAAAGTCCTCCATGGAGAATTTACATTTATGCTAGAGGTGTTGGTAGGGTAATTTATTGGAAAGAAAATCCATAGTATAATTATGAAACAACATGGGTGACCTATTTTTCTCAGTTTACATTTTTCTCTATTGATTCCAGTTAAATGTATCTTTGTTTTGCTGATTAAACTCCAAAGTGGCTCTGTATCTACTTTAACTGAAAGTATGATAAAGAATCACCAGCATGAATATGAGAGAAAGGCACTTCTGAATAAATTTTATCCTAGAGGTTGATTTCAGCTTGCAGGTGTTGGGGGAGATAGGGATACTCATATTTGTCATGTAGTAGTAAGCTAGACCACTGAGGACAACTTTCTTAAAGGATTCATTCAGTTGTGGGGCACCTGAGTGGCTCAGTGGGTTAAAGCCTCTGCTTTCAGCTCAGGTCATGATCTCAGGGTCCTGGGATGAAGCCCAGTTTCGGGCTCTCTGCTCAACAGGGAGCCTGCTTCCCTTCCTCTCTCTCTGCCTGCCTCTCTGTCTACTTGTGATCTCTGTCTGTCAAATAAAATCTTAAAAAAAAAGCATTCATTCAGTTGTACAAACAGAGTACAATTCCTAGTTAAAGAGAGTATATATGTATTAATATATACATAAATAATCTACATATTTGAAGAGTAGGAAAATCTTTCTCAATCACTAAAGCCAATCATTATTCTCTGAATATTTTTTTAGACCAGTAGCACATAGAATTAGGCAAGAACCATCTTAAGATAAAACTTTTTTATCTAAATCTGGCATGTAAGTAAACCAGAAACCTTATCATGTTGCTTCAGTTCAAATTAACTATTTCCTGAGCACATGTAATTTGGGACAGCAAAGTGCTTACTAGGCAAGGGAAGGTTACTCTTGATTGACCCTCTTTCTCTTACTGGTGAAAAGTGTGTATATGGATCTTCAGGTCATTTTATTTCAGGTATCTAAAATAGAAACTTAAAATCAAAACAAAACAAAACAAAACTGAAGCATGGATTATAGTAGGCAAATGAGACATCTGAATGAGAGTCGTTCTGGAGGATGCTAGGGTACAGATAAGTTAGCGAATGAACTAAGGACTAAGGACGGCTCTTTCTCACATGGGGTGCTAATTATTTCAGCCCTAAAAACTGACTGTGAGCTACAATAATTTTAACAGGAAATGGAAACTGAGGCAATGAGGATCTCTGAATTAAAAAGGCACTGTCTAGAAAATCTACTAAGGAGAAAACAGAGCAGGCAGCCTTTTGATAGCCTACACAGACTATTAGTACAGGAGGACTGAAAACCTTAGACAGAACAATGCAAATATCCACTGAAAGCTAATGGTATATGAAAACTAAAATGCAAAGGGCAGAGAGAAACAAAAAAGTGAAGAGAAAAGTGTGACTCTAAGGAAAGATTGAGAAATTGCTACTGGCAAGGGCTGATGTTCATGCTAGATTTATTTATTTATTGTACAAATTTTATTTGAGAGAGAGAGAGTATGGGCGGGGGGGGGGGGGGGGGGGGGGTCAGAGGCAGAAGAAGGCTTTGGAATCATGACCTGAGCTGAAGGCAGACAATTAACTGAATGAGCCACACAGGCACCCTCAGGCTAGCTTTAGAAATGGAAATATATTCTCCATCAAAGCAAAACAAAGCATCTGAAGGTTTTCTTGCACCATGCAGTGAGGCTTTTGGATATAATTTGATAAAGAAGGTAGTATTCTATATGGCAAAGTATACCAACAATAACTTTACAAGACTTCCTGGTCCATTTTAAATTCCCTATTTCATTATGTGTGTCATTCTTCCTTTCTTCAGATGGAGGATCTTCAAAACTACTTAAGCAAGCATGAATTTTAAAAAATGATTCAGTGGCTGAAAAGGACATTTTTATGTTCTTCTCCATAGTTAATACATGGAGGAAAATGACATCCCAAAATGGGGAAGAAAGCAAATTTTTGTAAAAAGGGAAAGAATAGTCGGCTGAGTGCCTCAGAGTCTGCAACATGATAAAGGATAGAAGCTTGGAAATCTCTGGTACCTACTCCCTGGGAGACTAACATTAGTGAAGGACATGCCCCCAGAAGTGGTCATTTCTCATATTGACTGGATGGTTTCCAGATACCTTGCTTATTTCAGGGGACTTATAAGACAGTGGATAATAGGCCCCTATCAATATACTCCTCCAGGTGCTAGGAGTTAGAACATGGGCATAACCAAAATGCTTGGCTGCTACTGTTCTGGACTTTGACTCTGGAGTCAGCAATGCCAAGAAGTGTGACAGAGCTTAGAATTCGTTCTGGAGAGAAGAACAGAAGCAGCATCTGGTGCTGTGATGGCTATGACAGTGGTACGTTTGTGTCCAATGCCAACCATTGTGAAGGCATCAGCAGGCAATGTGGTAGCTTATTGGCTATTCCTTTTGGACAGTTTTGGCTGCCGTTCTTTATCCCAGACAATTTAAGTTCTTTCTAGCTTTCCAAGTCTGGATTTTTACTCTTGTAGTGATTCTGTGAAATACCACCATCTTTTCAATAATTTAATTTCATCTTCTATTAGCTAGAGTAGGGCTTCTTATATTTGCAACTAGGAATTCTGATTGATAAAGAAATTTATCAATTTGTTATATCAAATTACTATAATAGTGGGAGGAAATCCTACCTTGGGAATTAAGATACAGGAATGATGAGTTATGCATAAGGAGTCAGAGATAGCTTATCAGGATATGGACAAGGTATGGGCTCTAGGCTTCAAATCCTCTCTCTACCATGTCGTTGCTGTTTGCAATTTAACTCATCTCTTTAGACTTCTTCCTTTATAATATAAGGAGGGTAATACCCTGTTAAGATGATTAAATGACTTATTATTTATAAGATGTTTAGAAAGACCCCTGGGACATGGCTAATACTTAATATTTGTAATTATTATCATTACTTACTTGAAATTATTTTCATACTTTTTATTGAATTATAATTATGCACATGATATATGCCAACCACTGGTTTTGGCATGACAGACAGAGGAGTGAACATGAGAGATCAAGGTCTTCATGAAACTCACATCCTAATAAAATCAGAGTATTTCTATCTACTTAGAGATGGTGAGTGGAACAGAAGATTAAAATCATTCCAGGCTGGGTAAGGAAGCATGGAAGACTACAGTGACACCTCCTTTATGGGGAATGGTAATAGTTATGTGTGGCTTCTCCCACATAGATGCATATGGGAGAAGGCATATGGGGGAAAATGTGCTAAGGCAAAGGAAGGCAACTATCACTAACATGGATGTTTGCAAACTTTCCCCTTTCACTGCCCACTGAGAGGTCTCTGACATCATGTAATTTTTTCCCTCTTTCAGAAATTCTAAAGTGAGTCCTCCTCTGACTGGTAAAAGGTGAAGAGATTTTATAATGAAAAGTAGAGTGATAAAGAAAAAGAAAAGTAGAGTGATATAAAGAGAGATTAAGAGTAAAATTCTCAAGGTCAGAGGATGAGTTTTTATGGATTTAAGAAGAGCAGAAGCTGTTAGGAAGTAGTAACAAGGTGCAGGTGTGTAGCTATCCAGTAGTGAAAATGTTGTACAATAAAGACCTGTGCAGAGATGAATTGCATATATGTCATCCTGACCATATGACATAATGTGCATTGATATGCTTCTAATTGGTGAAACTCAGAAGTCTTGCATGGGTTCCCTGGTGATGCTTCTGCTGATGGCCCACTGTAGGAACTCTTTTGGGGGGATTGAGAGAAACAGTTTTCATGGGAAAACATGAGTATGCCAAAACCCTATTGTTGTTGCTTTCTTTAACAACCATTATATATTTTCTGTCAAATAAACCATATTCTATGAAGATCTTTGGAGGTATGTTTTTGTCCTGCTACATCTGAATTATTTTGGTTGAATTCACTACTTGTATAGATCAACCAAGATGCTATTTCAGGTTAAATAAAAGGGTTTTATGAGTTCGGAACAAAATTGTGAAAGGGAGTACCAAAATAAGGATTTGAACTTCAATCTGTGTAAAGGAGGTGACCTAGTGAAGTGTTAAAAGCATGAAATTTGAAGTTAGATAAATCTATGTTCAAATACATTTTGCACTTTCTAGTTATAGAATTGGGCAAGCTGTAAGGATCTCTATAAAAGAGAATAGTAAGCACTAATTCAGGATTAGGATCAAGTAGGATAACATATATGGAGTACATTGTAATATCTGGCATCCAAATGTACTGTTTATCGGGACTGAAATGTGGGGTTAGAGATGAGGAAGAATAAGACAGAGCTATAGATATATATTTGAAGAAATGATGGTTAAAGCTATGAATGAGAATAGGGATCAGCCAACTACAACATGGTATCACTTGTTTTTGTGAAGAAAATTTGATTAGAATACAACTATGCTCATTCTTTTAAGTATCCCTGATGGCTGTTGTCATGCTATAATAGCAGAATTGAGTAGTTGTGACAGAAATCATATGACTCAAGAAATCTATAAAATTTGTTACCTGGCTCCTAACAGAAAATGTTTGCTGAACCCTGGACTAGAAGATGTCTGAGACTACATATAAAAATGTCTACATGTAAGGATTTTTTTTTCTCTCATCTTTGGGATATCATTAGTATTTCCACTTGTATAGAGAGAGAATAGCAGGATCATGATAGCATTCTACTAGAAGAATAGTAAAGACCAAAGTGTATCCTTTCACCAAGTCCAAGTCTTGTTTCCTTTGTATCAACGAAACAAGCAGAGGCAGAAAACGCACCTTTTTTCAGCATTCAGCTTTTCTAAGGAGTCTGAGCATTTTCTAGTCATAAGTGGATTCACAAATGTAAAATTCCAGAAATTTCCTGCAACTGAGGCCAAACTAAAACCAGTAGGGGTTTATTTGTCAAAAAACCTATGGGCATAGATTCCAAAACTGTCACAATACACACACTGCTTTAATAAAAATATATGAAAAGAAGGTGATATAGTTCAACACTGTACTGTAAATCTCAAGCTTCATTGAAGATGTGAAATGATAAACAGATTGGTTTATGTGATAGTGTTTTTAATCCACTTCTTTAGAATCCTGCTTAATCCTATTATCTCCAACCTAGAAGACAGAAACTTAAATTGCAAAAGGAAATTTGCTGAATTCCAAGCAACTGAACTAACTATTCCAACACATGTATGGTCCCCTAATGTCTGTATATCTAATATGGTTTCTACAACTCTCCCATTAAATTCAGTGAATGAGTAGCTAAAGAGACATCTTCCCTAATTCTGTGTTATGTTCACCAGAGGACACCCTTGAGGATGGCATTTTTGGCTTCAAGTCCTCATAGATTTAATGTTTGTATGCAAACTTTAGATCTCATTGGCACACCCTGACTGAGAATGTTTCTTCTCAATAATACATAACTATTTGGGCATCTGTTCCTACATAAATATTACTCTGATTCAAAAAGATTTACCAAAGCATACTTAATAAAAATCATCTTAGAGTTGAAGCATCAAATAAAAAAGGTAGTTTTTTTTTTGTTTTGTTTTGTTTTAAAGATTTTATTTATTTATTTGACAGACAGAGATCACAAGCAGGCAGAGGCAGGCAGAGAGAGAGAAGGAAGCAGGCTCCCTGCTGAGCAGAGAGCCTGATGCAGGGCTCCATCCCAGGACCCTGAGATCATGACCTGAGTCGAAGGCAGAGGCTTTAACCCACAGAGCCACCCAGGAGCCCCTAAAAAAGGTAGTTTAAAGAAACAAAACTGTTATCTGATTTGGTGATTTCCTAATGAATTAGTTTCATGACCATCTCATATTTAGATTTTATTTGAAAGTGTTTTCATTTGAAAAATTTTCATTTAAAAGCCTATAATACTCGAAAATAACTGAGACAAGTTAGAAATACTTTATCCATTTTATTGATATGGAAAAACCTGGCTTGACTTGAGCAAGTCATTTTTGTTTTTATTTTCTTAAATCCTTTGACCATAAAATATATAAATCCTTTTCCCAAAATACTCAAGCATTATGCTTTCATCTATGCATCTTGATGTGTCCAACATGAAGGTTTGCTTTGATTTTTGACTACTTGCTTAAGACCACAGATGAAAGTGAAAGAAAGTATGTGTCTCTGAGAGTTTATAGGAATACGTTAATGAAGATTTTGCATACAGTTCATTCTTGATTTTTCTGAAGTCTAATCATAGATGAATTTCAAGATGCAATTCGAGTTGAAGTTATGAAACATAAAAATAAAAAACTCAATAAATCTTATTTAAAAACTCCAGGAAGAACATTTTTCAGGCATGCTGTTCATACTCTCCAATCATCACCTTCGGAATCCCCAAGCAACAATATGAACTAACCACCTTCATTTGATTAAACAAAGGTTACCTATTAACTGTCAAGACCAACTAAATAAAATCACATTGTCCAAATGTCCCTCTCTCAGCAATGAGTTGTATGGTTTCTAAAGCCAAATTGATTTTGGTACATTTATAGGAGAAAACTGCTAGTAAACAGTGGGAAAAATCAGAATGTATTATAATTTTGTTAAATTTTTTTTTAAAAATAAGTACTTCCCAAACTTTACAAATCACCTAGTTTCAGTTTCTCAGGACACTGCTCTGCAGTTCTCCCCAATATTCTTTTTTCTTAGGAATGGCCACACTATTTCATATGAAGTGCCCAAAGACATATTTGGGAGGCTGAACACACCATTGTCTGCAGTAGCAACATGATAGAAATATATTTCGGACCTGATACAGGTTGTTTATCCTATTTTTATTTGCTTATGTATACCAGCTGCTGCAGCTTAGATTTCTCTAAGGAGAGTATGAAGTAAGAAATATAACTTAAAAGTGTAAGCTATGAGCAGTTGAGGTTTAATTCAGAAATTTATAGACTCACTACTGGCAATAAGCTCTAAGGAGTATATCTAATGTAGTGCATTATGGCAGCATCACTCAATGTGCTGTAGTTAAGGGCTTGTCAGCATTTCTATTTTAAACTCCTCTTTTCTGGTGTTTATGATTTGACCATTAAGAATCACTGGGGCTTGAAAAAACAGTTTGTGAAGATTGAGTTCAGCAGCAAATTGTACCATGTTCCATTCTGACCAGTAGAATGAACAGCAAAGTTCTGTGAAAGGATGGAACTAAGTTGACTAATTTAGGATGTCATCTTGTTAAAGGAGGGGAGGGAGAACTCTCCAGCTTAGGTTCTTATATAGATTGTGTATGAGATGTTCCAATTATGTGGTTATAAGTGGAAGTACATAATAAGAAGTTGAGTTTGGAATTAGGAAGAAAAGCCAATTGAAAAATGAAGAAAATCGTTCTTTTTTCTTAAAAAAATATTTTATTTATTTATTTGAGAGAGAGACAGTGAGAGAGAGCATGAAAGGGGAGAAGGTCAGAGGGAGAAGCAGTCTCCCAGTGGAGCTGGGATCCCAATGCAGGATTCGATCCTGGGACTCCGGGATCATGACCTGAGCCGAAGGCAGTTGCTGAACCAATTGAGCCACCCAGATGCCCAGAAAATCACTCTTTTTCAAAGTTTTATTGTTACAAATGATACACATTTGATAAGGTATCCCTTATTTAATAGAGGAATGCTAATGGCGTGAACTATACTGTTAAGTTTTTGGGGCATGGGTTATATAGAAATGAGATATATTAGTATGTGTCATCTTATTTTTTCTAGGAATAGGAGCTCTGTGTTCCTCTGTAGTGTCTGTCAATAAACTACATAGAGATTTACATGCCATCTCAGAGTGTCAGCTCTGAGTTTATATTCCTTCATTAAACCAGAAAAACACACAGGTGAAATAAAATAAACAAACAAATACCTTTGTGTGTCTTTACTTCTCTGACTACAGTGGCAAGAGAGGAAAACTCACATTGGGAGAAGTAAGAGCCAACAATTAGATATCAGAGTATAGAAAGGGGCACAAAAAAATCCCCTAACTGTAGTATTATTGTCCATGGTTCCTGTAATAGACTGTTTTTATCCAATTGTCATAGACAGCACTTGGGTTGAATTCACTCCCCTTTTTCAGTAAAGTACCATGATACCAGGTCCTTAAATTTCCAGTATATATACATAAAGCATGATTCTATTCTTTGGCATCCACTAATCAGTCCAGATAGAACCTCAGGTCTGAGCTGGGTCAACTCAAATCCCTCTCCTGGGGATTTGGAATTAGGAATGACAGAAAGGCAGAGGATATTTTGTAGAGATAAAGAAGGGAGTAGGAGATGGAAAGATAGTAACAGCAAAATCCTAATAGGTTCCTGCTTCTGGTTTGTTTCTGAGGACCAGCTGCCTCTCTGTTCTTGGATTATCCTGATAGCCCAACATCTATGAAATAAATCCCCTTCTTGTGTTAAAGCTTTTTAGGGCACATTACTTAAACTGAGATCCTAACAAATTCACAAGTTAACAAGGCGATACTAATATCCTGGCAGTTATTCCATTTCTTAATGTCTTAAGACTTGACTCATTTCTGATTTCTCATATACTCAGCTTTTCTACACTGGGTATCATATTGATGAACTATTCTTGATTTTCATGTTTCATTCAAATGTAGTCCAAATATACTGAAGTTTATTTTTATCACTATTTTTCTCATTTCCCTGATTGTCTTTTAATTTTTTCTTGCTTTGCATGTTTTCCTGTGAGACTTGAACCCAAAAGGCTTTGGGGTGCCTCAGTTGGTTAAGCATCCAACTCTTGACTACAGCTCTGGTCATGATCTCAGGGTCATGAGAATGGAGCCCAGCCTTGGCCTCCACACTGGGCTTAGAGCCTGCTTAAGATTCTCTCCATCTCTCTCTGATCTATCCCCCAACCCCTGCACACTCTCTTTCTCTCTTAAAAAAAAATTAAAAAATTTAAAAAAAGACTTACTAGTTACTTGGGATATAAAATCTCCAGTTTGATTCTTATCCAGGTTTGGATTCTTTTTTTTTTTTTTTTAAGAAATTATTTATTTATTTATTTATTTGAGAGAGAGAGCATGCAAGCCTACATGAGTGGGGGAAGGAGCAGAGGGAGAGGAAGAAGCAGATTTCCTACTGAGCAGGGAGCCCCATGCAGGGCTCAATTCCAGGACCCTGAGATCATGACCTAAGGAAGATGATTAACTTACTAAGATTCCCCATTTGGATTTCTTTTGATAATAAAAGACAAAAGTAATATATAACAATAAAAACCTCAACTAGAATATAAATAAGCAAATAAGTATAAATTAATTCGTTAATTAAATTTTCAAGCCTGGGTTTAAAAAAAAAAGTTGTGACTACTGGGCAAACTAGATATAGCTACATTTTTTTTTTCCGTCTTTTTAAGAAAGAGAGAGCATGAAAAGGGAGAGGCACAGAGGAAGAGGGGATGAGAGAGAATCTTAAGCAGACTCCATGCCCAGTGCAGAGCTCAACATGGGGCTTGATCCCATGATACTTGAGATCATTACCTGGGCTGAAATCAAGAGTCACCTAAACAACTGAACCACCCAGGTACCTCAAGATCTAGCTCAATTTTAAGCCCCCTCTTTGGCAGCCCTCAAAATCTCTAGTTGCTTTGCATGAGGTAGCAAAATGACTGAAGGAATTTCAGCATTCCTACAACACAGTATTTCACCTAAAGGAAAACAGAATCATTTCCAGTAGTCTCTAAAAAAGGCATGGGACCCTCACACACTGTTGTTGAGAATGTAAACTGGTACAGCCACTGTAGAAAACAGTATAGTGGTTCCTCAAAAAATTAAAAAGAAAAAAAGAAAATTAACCTCATTAGCTCTAGTAATTCTGCAACTGAGTATTTACCCAAAGAGTTTGAAAACACTAACTAAAAGGATATATATACATACCCCTATGTTTATTACAGCATTATTTATAATAGCCAAATTATGGAAGGAGCCCAAAAGTCCATAGATAGATGTATGGGTAAAGAATGACTGCGTGTGTGTGTGTGTGTGTGTGTGTGTGTGTGTGTGTGTGTATGTGTGTGTGTTGGAATATTACTTGGCCATAAAAAAAGAATGAAATTTTGCCATTTGCAACACCATGGATGTAGCTAAAGAATATAAATGCTGAGAGAATTAAGTCAGTCAGAGAAAGACAAATAAAAGAAAGACAAATACCATATGATCACACTGTTATGTGGACTCTTAAAAAAAAAATTGAAAAAAAAAAAAAAAGAGAGAGAGACAGACAAACCAAACAACAGATTCCTGACTATAGAATGAAAACAGATGGTTACCAAAAGAGAGGGGAGGAAGGATGAGTCAACTAAGTGATGGAGATTAAGAGTACACCTATCTTGATGAGCACTGACTAATGTATAGGATTGTTGTATTACCGTATTGTATACCTGAAACTAATTTAATACTACATGTTAACTAAAATAGAACTAACTTTTAAAAAATGGCATAGGTGGGGTACCTGGGTGGCTAAGTCAGTTAAGTGTTTGCCTTTGGCTTAGATCTTGATCCTGGGGTCCTGCGATTGAGACCCTCCCCTCTGTTGATCCGCCCTGCTTGTGCTTTCTCTTGCTCTCTCTTCCACTTGTTGTCAAATAAATAAATAAAATCTTTAAAAAAAAAGGCACGGGGTTCCTTTTTATGATTTGCCCCACACTAAGTCAGGTGACCATCCATGCCAAAAAGGATGAGATGTGCAAAATTGGCCTAAATCAGTAATGGACCTGGTTCTTAAAGTTAGGAAAAGGAGAATTTCACCCTATATGCATTTCTGATGATAGAAGGGAGACAGCTTCTTAAAGAATAATCAAAATATACTTGATGATATAAAGAGGGAAATGGTGTTGGGAAGACAACCAGCAAATGTCTATAATACCATATGTATGCATTGTTTCCCCAACGTGAAGTTAGTTTAGAGTACTTGGATCAACTGGTATGAGTTTTCCATTTGTGAGAAGACAAAGCTTGGCCATGCCACAGTAGGAGGAAGATGCAGGATATGGGAGCTCCTGTGGCAACATAGGTAGTAATTAAACAAGCAGAGAAGAGTGAGAATACAGATCACTAAAACTAAGGCTGGAGAGGCAGAGTTCTGCTAAAGCAGAACACAGCAATAGCCACAGATCTGGGAGAACAGGAGAAATCCAAATACAGATCTGAGCTTTCCTGACCTCAGGAGACTAAAAAAGATCAATGTCCAAAGGGGAGAGATTCGGAGAAGGTTCCACTTATTAATAAGCAGAATATTATAATTTATAATAGAGTGAATGACTGGTACATACTTAAGAATGTAAGTTAAATTATACGAGATGACAGATGTCTTTTCTCATGTCTGCAGTCACCTATTTTCACTGTGTGTTTGTTTACTCTGTGCCAGGTCTCAAGCTGGCTCCAGAAGACACAAATATAAAACATACAGGATCCTGATCTCATGATGCTATAGGCTAGGGAGCTTATAATTACATTGTAAAAAGTACCCTAATAAATATCTGCCCAGGTGGCTCTGAAATCAAACAAGAAGGGCAGCTAATTCATGGATATTTTGGAAAGCTTTTGGCAATAAGGATGCTGAGCAGAATCCTGAGAAATTAGTAAGAGGTAGGTAAGTATGGAGAGTTGGGAAAAGTGTTCTAGACAGAGAGACTGCCTTTGTGCAGATCTTTATGTACAGAGCGGTTCAATCATGTTCCAGTTTCTCCTACTGGGGACAGAAAATAATAGCGTGTATTCAGAGCATCCAAGAAAAGAAATAGGTCTGATCTTCATGAGCTGGGATCTGAGAATTCAAAAGTATTCCACAGTGGTCCTCAAGGGATCTGTCAACTACACCCAAAGCATATTCAAAAATGTGTTTATATGCAGGAATCTTTATCTGGACAAAAGTTTTAGCGTAATTATCATAACTATAGAGGGGTTTATGGCACACAAAAAGTTTAAAAAGAGAAAACTTTAAAAAAGAATAGAAAATCTTCAGCAGGTCTTCTAGAGGGAAAAGGAGAAGGTAGAAGGTTAGAGCTTTTAATGACTGCCAAGTACCAGGCATCATGTACCCTGCACAGGGTGGGGAGGGGGTGTTAAGAGTCAAGGGTGTGCATTCCGGCTTGGGGCTCATTAAAGGCCCTTGGTAGTAACAAGTGTGACCCAGCAAAAGGGTCCCAACTCTAGCTCCTTAATGTTACTTTACTTTTTATGCTCTTTAAAAAATTATTTAAATTCAATTTATTAACATATAGTGTATTATTAGTTTCAGGGGTAGAACTTACAGATTCATCAGTTGCATATAACTAAGTGATCATTCCATCAAGTGCCTAACTTAATGCCTGCTACCCAATTACCCCATCCTGCCACCAACCTCTCCTCCAGCAACCCTCAGTCTGTTTCTCATACTTAAGAGTCTTTTATAGTTTGCCTCCCTCTCTGCTTTTATTGTATTTTTTCCCTTCCTTTCCCTTATGTTCATCTATGCTTTCATTCTTAAATTCTACATATGAGTGAAATCATACGCTATTTGTCTTTCTCTGACTGACTTATTTCACTTAATATAATACCCTTTAGTTCCAACCATGTCACTGCAAATGGCAAGATTTCATTCTTTTTGATGGCTAAGATTCCATTGTGTGTGTGTGTGTGTTTGTGTGTGTCTATGTATGTGTATATCCATTCATTCTTTATCCATTCATCTGTTGATGGATATCTGGGCTCTTTCCATAGTTTGGCTATTTGGACACTGCTGCTATAAACATTGGGGTGCATGTGACCCTCCAGATCATTATCTTTATACCTTTTAAAAACTTTGACTCTAGATTTAAGACACATTTTCCTGTAAACTGCCTCCAGGGTCCTCATTCACTTCCTAGATTGTCTTGTCTCTTTGGAACTAGCTTCCCTGGTGTTTTGTTTTAGGAGACAGGAAGAAAATTACAAGCATCCTTTCTTGGTTGACTTTAACTGTTGTTTTATAGTTCAATTGGCTTTGACATGAAATGAGGATGGCTCCAATGTGTTCCACTGGTGACTGACTTGTTCCCATGAAGGTCTTCTAGGAGCCCTGAGGAGATTGGCTACCTCTCCCTACTGAACACCAAGCAGTGACACCACGACCCCTCCTTGTTTGCCATGCAGTATAGTCCTGGCACTTTTCTTCTGTTCGCTATTGAGACATAATAGAGCCGCATTCTAGACTCCCTGGGAGCTAGGAAATGTGGTTCTTACTCTCTTTCCATCTGGCAGTTCCCCACCAGACCAGCTGATTTCAATTTTCTTTTCTTCTGCATGATGTGTGAAAAGAGACTTTGCCAATTCTGGTGCCTAACCAGACACTCAAACAAGGAATGAAATTCTTATCCTTCCTTCATGAAGAAAATCCCAATATCTATGAGTGTATTGTGTGTTTTTCTTCAAATCTCCTTCCAACCTCCATTTAAATAGGATAAAGGGAACATTCTGTCTCCTGCTTCTTGTAGAAGAAAGGATGGAGTCTTTGTTCAACAATAATGCACTCCTCACAAGGTGAGGTGATGATCTGGTGGACATCAATTCTGGCTTCTCTCAACCAAGGCAGTGGAGGTTGCTGATTTCAAATGTTGATTACTCCTATAGAATATGACATGCTTTGTTACTTTCAGCATACTCTTAAAATTGCCTTGCCCTCTCAAAGTGCTCACAGTTGGGCTTTCTGTTTATCTTACCTACAGGTTCAACCTTGCTCAAATGCACTGGACAGTCCATAAGGAGAGAAAACACCAGTGTATTTTAGGCATAATTGAGTGGGGAGATTTAAGAATTAAGCCTCTTTCTCTCTTTTTGAAGTTATATATAAAGCCTTAGCATAGATCATGTATCATTATTTCTGAGATGCAGACTTTTCCTAGTTATAATAGAGCTTTGAAGCAGTAGAGAAATTAAATTGATGTTTCAGACACATGCCTTAGGACACATGGGCTACAGAGGGTCCTTGTGAGCCAGGAACTAGGGATGGGTAACTAGAGAACATTATCACTGTGCTAAAGTGATAGGAGACGAAGTGGAAAACATCGAGTCTCTCTTGAGCTGGCATAAGGAATGCGTTGAGCCATGGTCACCAACAGACCCAGGTCTGTTCTTCTTTTTACCCGAGTAGACTGCAGACTACCAGGAGCCAAACATTCTATTTAGCAACTACTTTGAGTGTTACCACCAGATTTGTAAATGTGCATTACTAGGTTTTCATTTTGTCCTCTTGCAAAGACCGAAATGCTGGCTTACTCTTGTTAGTCTGCCCCTGAGTAGTGAGGAGTTGCCAACAAATCACAGACTAAAGGCAGACTGCTGCTTGCTTTCCCTTCTAAAATGGCTGTTTTGCAATCAATTTGTAAACTACCTCATTTTGGATTCCAGTGGAAAATTGCCATTTACCACTTGCTGTCCATAACTTGCTCCCCATTTCTCATTTCTATTGTGGGAGAAATCACCTTAAGTCTGGGTGAAAAGCAGAACTTGCTACCCACTCTCAAGGCTGAAAGCACTGCATGCTCACTTTTCTCGGTGCCTCTTGGAAGCCAGAGCACAAACACAACCAGCCTTGGCTATTCAGATGCACCTGCCCTGAACTTTGATAGAAAGAAGCAAGGTGGTAGGGGGTGATGGTCAAGTCAGTGGCAACACTGAATCTCCAGGACCAGCAGTTTCTGATTTTTCAGTGGGGCTTTAAGTGTCCAGAAGCAGTGACAGTGGAACCAGATGTGCTCAGCCTCCAAGCCACAACAGCTATGGCATCATGTCCTCCCAGGCCCCCCCTTTTTATTCAGTAAAGTATTTTTTCAGTGGACTTAGTTACTGTTCTGTCTCCCTGGTCCCAACCAATTTCTGAGCCTGGTTCTCCAGCATTCCGGGTGATTCTGTAAACTATCCAAAATCCTATACTGATTGTATCAGCCACAGACAATTTTTGACACTAAGATAAACTGAAATTTTTCTTAACTTGGCTTAAAAGGAGCACTAGATTCTTCTGGTTGGGTAAATTTTTACTATCAGCTCATGGGGCTGACTTCTCTCTCCAGTGATTTTCATATTTAGGGCTATATTCCTTCTAGTGCATCTTGTTGAAGAGATATTAAACCCAAGAAATTATAGAAATAGAAGATAGAAGAATAAAATGAATAGTAATAATTATTAGCTAAATACTTTTTGTTAAGGAAATATTTTAAAATTTTGATTAGGTTTATGGGGATGATGGGCATATTATATTATTTGTAGAGATTATTTTACATGTATATACATGTCAAAACTTGTAATGAAACATTTAAATATGTACCATTTATTGTATGCCAATTATACCTCAATAAAGCCATTAACACTTTTTATAGTTTGCAAATGCATTGTTAGTAAAATTTATATTTAACATTTATAAACATTTATGCTATATAAATCATACAAAGAAAATTTTTGCAGAAGAATTTGAAAAGCATACCAGATAACTGAGAAATTTTAAGTGATCATTTTGACATCTTTAGTTGCCCAAAGATATCACTTGAAGAGTTTAAGCATCTTCTCAATAAAGCAATTTTTTTTCTGAGCAAGAAAACTGCAAATCTTGCCAGAAGGAACCCTGCCTGGCAATCACAGCTAGAAGGTGGCTTTTTCTTGTTAAACATTAACAATTCCACTAAAGAAAGCTACAATATTTTCACGATAGATCAAGGCAAACATGTTATCAATGTGTAATTACATATGAACACAAATGAAAATCTAAACACCAGCTAACTCCTAAAAATGACCATAGAGCTCCCTGTCCTGGCTAATAGAAGTAACTTCTGGCCCTTTGCCAATCACAGCACAAGATTCACTCTACTCTTCTCAATTTCTAGAAGACAGTTATTATCCCTGCTTCCTTACAACATCCATTCCAGAGCAAACCCCTGCTAGTAACCTGAATAATGTCCAATATCACCTTTCACAAGTTCCCATCCTAGAGCAAGTCCTCCTTAACACCCTCTTATTGAGACATTCCACAGCTCCCATAGAGTGCTTTCCCTATCATTGCAATAAGCCAATCAGCACAAATGTGTTCAATTACAGGTATGTTTCTAATGGTCTTTGGTTGAAGGACATTATTACTTGAAATGTAAATTCTGCTTAGCTTTAAAGTGTATGAATGAAAAGCACATCTGCCCTTATCATTAATACTTACTTTTCACAGATATTTTTCCTACCAGGATAATATACAATGAGGACTACGCTCCACAAAATTTTCTCAAAATTACAAAACTTAACATTACATAATAGGTAATTATTTTTCTAGTCGGCTCATCAGAAATCAGGATTTAAAACCTCACATTTTGCCAAGGGCTTTTTATAAGATATATATTTTTCCCTGTTGCCCTCTTGTTCCAGTATTAATTTCAGAACCATAAAAGCAAATTATACTTGTCAGGAGGCAGCTGCTATTCTGTTGCTTGAATGTCATGTTGCTATTTAGATTTAACTTTAACTGTAATTTTTAAGTTGCAAAGGGAACCCAGACCATTTTTCTTTTACATCCCCCTAAAAATTGCTATTGAATCTTTTGGTCTAAAGAGAATTTATTTATACAAAAGATAAGCTCATGTTTTTACCATAAAGAATCTAAAGAAAATAATTCTGCTGGCCTAAAAAAACTGAATTTGGTAAATATCACGTTGATATTACTATAATTTTTAGATATTTCTGGGTTGAAATGTAAATATATAGCAACTATTTCTTTGATAATCTTTAAAAATAAATACCCAGGTAAGAATAGGTATAGATTTCTCACTGAAGTTAAATTTTAAGCTGAAGAAATATGCTTTAGTCTTTCATCAATCATTCTGCCAGGAGCTATCAGCTTTGTACCAATCCTAATAAATTTTACGGAACCACAGATGTCCCCAGCTGAAAGTAAGAAGGTTGGAGTGTCCCTGGGCATGGCTCAAATAGAGTGACTTATGATACTCAACAGAAGAAAAGGCACTTTTTTTTTTTTAATTTCTATGTCAAAGCTGGATTCTGGTAACTTATCACAGGAGGTCTTTAAGATACACAAAGTATTTGCAAATGAGTTCAGGTAGAGAATTGGAAATTTATTATCTTTTTAAAGAAACTATTTTCTAAATGTAGGTATGCCATGCATTCTCACAGATAAAGTTGAAAGAGGTTTATAAAGGCAGAAAAAAATTAGAATATAGTCTATGTTCACAGAGAATGCAATTTAAGTAATCCAGATATATTAAAGTGCTTTGATTCTTAGCAAATATAATTTTCCTGAGTTATTAATCAAGGAGAGAAAGAAGTTTTTTGAATAAGGAGAAATGTCAAAGGTCATTTCTTATGGAGTACAAATGGCTTGATCATTAAAAGCTTCCATTAGTGACTCTTAAAGTAACTCAGCTACTGATTCACAATTCTTAGTGCACATCAATTAATATTTTCTTCTCTGTAAATATTACGTCAATAGTCTAGCTCACAATAACTCTTAAAAGGAGCTGGCAAAATAATTTTGCATTGGTCAATAAAGCTATCTATAATACTTTCTCAATGAAGATTGATAGAGACTTAACATCTTTTAAATTTAAAACTGTCTCCCTGATCCTGTGCACTTTGCACCAACTTCTTTTTGGTTTCTGCTACATTAACTCATTAAGTCTCCAGACCTCTTTTCAGTGTTTCATGGTTGTTTTTCTTTTTGTGTTCCATCAACTGCCAGGGTCCTTCTGGCCTCTCCATTTACCACAGTCTCTTTAGCTGATATCCTACTTATATATAATTTGTCAGGATTATCTGATTTCCAGTTAGGTGATTGGAGTGGGCTGAAAAGGTATTTCTTGTGTGGTACATATTCTTTTAGAGAATATGTAGATAAATATGTAGATTAGGTGACTGTCATTATATCAGAACCATGAGCTTAAAACAGAATTTGTTTACTTCTTTTGAACTATAACCCAAAGACTGAATAAATGAAAAAAAAAGGAATAAACATAAACCAAAATGCAAGCAATTCAACATTTATTCTCCTTGCAACAGATGTTTTTCCAAAAATAGTATTACCACAAAGTAAAGGTCAATAAATATTTATTAAATGTTAAACAAATGCTAAAGGAAAAAAGGATTCATCAGATTTATATTCTCATAAACATTTTTATATTAAGCTAAATGTGTAAAAGTTGTATAATACTTAAGGAAAACATAAATACCAAATTGGAACTCTAAAACCCCTAGGGTTTCCTCCATCCTTCCTAAAAAAGAGTAAAGAGAGATTGTAGAGGGAGACATAATACCATAAATGTCAAGTGTTTCTCAGAAAATATCTTCTTAAAAAATAAATATTTCGCATTAAAATTTTTTAAATTCCTCCAAAATATTCTTTTTATTGTAAGTGTGAAATTTCAGTGATAATCAATATAGAAAAGTCTCATGATATTCAGTCTGAAACAAACTTAGAAACTTTATTAATAAACATTTTGCAATCTATATGCAATCTATGTGTAATATTGACACCCACAGTAGGTCCATAGCATTTCATGGTTAGCTATGTGTTTCTCTTTACTATAAAGGTTAAAAGAAATATACTATATATATATTGCTTTTTTTGATAATACACAAGTAATTTGTTCCTTTTTTTTTTCTTTCATTTTATTTATTTTTTCAGTGTAACAGTATTCATTCTTTTTGCACAACACCCAGTGCTCCATGCAAAACGTGCCCTCCCATTACCCACCACCATCTATGTGTAATATTGACACCCACAGTAGGTCCATAGCATTTCATGGTTAGCTATGTGTTTCTCTTTACTATAAAGGTTAAAAGAAATATACTATATATATATTGCTTTTTTTGATAATACACAAGTAATTTGTTCCTTTTTTTTTCTTTCATTTTATTTATTTTTTCAGTGTAACAGTATTCATTCTTTTTGCACAACACCCAGTGCTCCATGCAAAACGTGCCCTCCCCATTACCCACCACCTGTTCCCCCAACCTCCCACCCCTGACCCTTCAAAACCCTCAGGTTGCCCCAACCTCCCACCCCTGACCCTTCAAAACCCTCAGGTTGTTTTTCAGAGTACATAGTCTCTTATGGTTCGCCTCCCCTCCCCAATGTCCATAGCCCGCTCCCCCTCTCCCAATCCCACCTCCCCCCAGCAACCCCCAGTTTGTTTTGTGAGATTAAGAGTCATTTATGGTTTGTCTCCCTCCCAATCCCATCTTGTTTCATTTACTCTTCTCCTATCCCCCTACCCCCCCATGTTGCTTCTCCATGTCCTCATATCAGGGAGATCATATGATAGTTGTCTTTCTCCGATTGACTTATTTCACTAAGCATGATACGCTCTAGTTCCATCCACGTCGTCGCAAATGGCATGATTTCATTTCTTTTGATGGCTGCATAGTATTCCATTGTGTATATATACCACCTCTTCTTTATCCATTCATCTGTTGATGGACATCTAGGTTCTTTCCATAGTCTGGCTATTGTAGACATTGCTGCTATAAACATTCGGGTACACGTGCCCCTTCAGATCACTATGTTTGTATCTTTAGGGTAAATACCCAGTAGTGCAATTGCTGTGTCATAGGGTAGTTCTATTTTCAACATTTTGAGGAACCTCCATGCTGTTTTCCAGAGTGGTTGCACCAGCTTGCATTCCCACCAACAGTGGAGGAGGGTTCCCCTTTCTCCACATCCTCGCCAGCATCTGTCATTTCCTGACTTGTTAATTTTAGCCATTCTGACTGGTGTGAGGTGATATCTCATTGTGGTTTTGATTTGTATTTCCCTGATGCCGAGTGACGTGGAGCACTTTTTCATGTGTCTGTTGGCCTTTTTTAAAAAAAAATCCCTGTAAGTCTTTTAGACATTTCTGTGAAAGTACTGCTAAACTAGAGGATGAATCAATTCTAATGAATCAATTTTCATTTTATTTTTATCCAGTTCCCTTTTGAGAAAGAGATCTCTAATCATCACCATAAAAATTACTAATAAAATAAAGAGAAATATATTTTGTATTGATGAAATAATTATAAATCCATAAGAATAATATTCTAACAATTCGAGTTAACATATCAGTTATTGGCTTGTCTACTCTGCTTTTAGGGATGGAAACTAATATTAGTTGATTTGTTCATGGAAAACATTGACAATAATAAATAACCAAGATCTTATTGGATTCACACTGAAATATCATTTATATAATTTATGAAGTTGGGGGTACATATATTTTTAATTCAGAAGTTCATCAAAGACAGACATGCTTGTCTGCATGCCATTACAAGTTCCTTAGGGTATTATTTCCTAATTTGAAATGCTGTTTTTTGTTTTGTTTTCCTTTTTGCTTTTTGTTTTGTTTTGAATTTTATCTGACAGAGAGAAAGAGAGCACAAGTAAGGGGAATGGCAGGCAGAGGGAGAGACAGAAGCAGGCTCCCTGCTGAGCAGGGATCAACACAGGGTTCGATTCTAGGACCCCAGGATCGTGACCTGAGCCAAAGGCAGATGCCCCAGGTGCCCCAATTTGAAATGCTGTTGATTTATTCATGTTGCTTCAATAAACCTAAAATAATGATTATGGTCAAACATATTCAATTATTTTAAAATTACTAAAGCTTAATGATAGATTTTTTTTCTGTGTTCTCTCTCTTGTACCTTTTACACTGAGCTATAATTTGACCACTTTCTCAAGTTACTAATCTTATGTCAAGAATAAAAAGGAAAAACTAACACCAATGACAAAAATTATCTCCACCTGGCAAAAACGGATACACTTTGCCTCTTCTAAGATATTATGCACATGAATATAGTTAATACTATAAACAAAATTATCTCTATGATAAAAAATATTTTGAGGGGCGCCTGGGTGGCTCAGTGGGTTAAAGCCTCTGCCTTCGGCTCAGGTCATGATCCCAGAGTCCTGGGATCGAGCCCTGCATCAGGCTCTCTGCTCAGCGGGGAGCCTGCTTCCTCCTCTCTCTCTCTCTGCCTGCCTCTCTGTCTACTTGTGATCTCTGTCTGTCAAAGAAATAAAGTCTTTAAAAAAAAAAATTTTGATGTCCTAGTTTTTTCAGCTGTTATACATCTGATGTATTTCTGGCTTCATGACCTTACCATGAATAACAAAATTTTAACTTTTCTCATTTTGAAAACTTCTTCAAGTAAATATTTATGCACTATGTTTAGAAAATGACTTGCCCATTCACGTGGCTTATGGGGTATAAAGTTTTCATTTATTTACAATATTTATGTTTTCAGGGAGTCTTTATTAAACAATTAAAAGATATATGATCAGGGACGCCTCGGTGGCTAAGTTTGTTAAGTATCTGACTCTTGACTTTGGCTCAGGCCATGATCTCAGGGCCCTGAGATTGAGCCCTGCATCAGGATCCATTCTCAGCATGGAGTCTACTTGAGATTCTCCCTTTCCCCTTACCCCTCCCCTCACTGACGCTCTCTGTGTCTCTCTCTTTAAAATAAATCTTTAAAAAACTGTAAACTTTCTGCAGCAAAGGAAATAAAACAGATAAAAACAAACAAACAAAAAAACAACCTACTGAATGGGAGAGGATATTTGCAAATGATATATCTGATAAGGGGTTAATGTCCAAAATATATAAAGAACTTATACAACTCAAAACCGAAGAATAAATAATCCAATTTAAAATGGGCAAAGAACATGAATAGACATTTTTATAAAGGAGATATTCATGGCCAATGGACACATGAAAAGATGCTCAATATCACTAATAATAAGGGAGATGCAAATCAAAACCACAATGAGCTATCACCTCATACCTGTCAGAATGGCCAAAACTAAAAATACAAGAAATAAGAAGTGTTGGTGAGGATGAGGACAAAAAGGAATCCTCTTACACTGTTGGTGGGAATACAAGCTGGTGTAGCCACTGTGGAAAACAGTATGGTGCTTCCTCAAAAAATTAAAAATAGAAGTACCATATGATCCAATATTCTACTCCTGGGTATTTACCAAAGAAAACACAAACACTAATTTGAAAAGATATATACACCCCTATGTTTATTGCAGCATTATTTATAATAGCCAAGATATGGAAGTAACCCAAGTGTCCATGGATAGATGAATGAACAAAGAAGGTGTGGTATTCACACATACAGTGGAATATTACTCAGCCACAAAAACAAATGAAATCTTGCCATTTGCAACACTGATGGATCTAGAGTATATAATGGTAAATGTAATAATTCAGTCAGAAAAAGAGAAATACCATGATTTCACTCATATGTGGGATTTTTTTCTAAAGATTTTATTATTTATTTATTTATTTATTTATTTGTCAGAGAGAGAGAGAGAGAGAGCAAGCACACGCATGCACAAGCAGGCAGAGTCCGAGAGAGAAGCAGGCTCCCAAGGAGCCCGATGTGGTTCTCAGTCCCAGGACCCTGGGATCATGACCTGAGCTGAAGGCAGGGGCTTAACCGACTGAGCCACCCAGGTGTCCCTCATATGTGAAATTTAAGAAACAAACAACAACAAAAAAGAAACAAAAAGCACTCTTAAATATAAAGAACATATCAGTGGTTGCCAGAGGGAAGGGGAGGGGAGCGAAACAAATGAAGGGGATTAAGAATACACTTATTGTGGGGCACCTGGGTGGCTCAGTGGGTTAAAGCCTCTGCCTTCCGCTCAGGTCATGATCCCGGGTTCCTGGGATCGAGCCCCGCATTGGGCTCTCTGCTGCTCATCAAAGAGCCTGCTTCCTCCTCTCTCTCTGCCTATCTCTCTGCCTACTTGTGATCTCTATCTGTCAAATAAATAAATAAAATCTTTAAAAAAAAAAGAATACACTTATTGTGATGAGCACTGAGTAATGTGTAGAATTATTGAGTCACTGCATTATACACCTGAAACTAATACAATACCGTAAGTTAACTACACCGAAATTCAAAGAAAAAATAACAACATAGCTGGCACAGCAATATACTAACTACATTATTAATTACCATGAAAATAAATTTTTAATCCATTGTCAACCTTCTTTAAAAACTACTCAATGAATAGAGAGAAGTAGCTACAGATAGTGTTATATTTGGGGACAATAACATCCACCACTGGCAGTGCAATTCCAAGTTACTGTTTAGTTCAGCCCTTGCTGTTGGCTGAGAAGAAAACCAAGCACACCTGTCCTCTGGTGCCTTATCTGAGAATCCCCAGGCCAGGAAAAAATGGCAAGACTACCCAGGAAATCCCTAAATGTCACAAGCATCCTTAACATTTAAGGTACATTTGAATGTTTCTCCCTCTTGGTATAATTACAGTAATAACACATTTTTATTGTA
This sequence comes from Meles meles, assembly GCF_922984935.1. Taxonomy (NCBI): domain Eukaryota; kingdom Metazoa; phylum Chordata; class Mammalia; order Carnivora; family Mustelidae; genus Meles; species Meles meles. The sequence continues at coordinate 36,442,003 of NC_060070.1, forward strand.
TTAAATATAACTTTTAAATAAGTTCAAATAAGTTCTAGGTATCATCTTAAGCCAGATAAATTTTACATCCCAGAACAAGAGGAACTTGCAATGTTTATCAGTTCTGAGAAAAGTATATTTTAAAATTGGTCTTTGAAATGTAATAAGAGAGAACTAACTGTGCACTTAACCTGACCAAACTACAATAAGAGAGTTATGACTGTATGTCATTACTGTCAATCATACTGCTGCCAAAGAGAGTGATGAAAAGGCCAAGAATACCTCTTTCCCTTGAAGTAACATCTAATTATAGGCAAAGAGTTTAAAAAAAAAAGTTGGTATTTGCTCTAAAAATATAAGTGGATTTCAGTTAGTTTTAAGCCTATGAAAAAAAGACTAAATTTTATAAAAGAGCTGAAACTGGAATGGTGCTACCTAAAATAAGGTATTATTGTCTCTAGTGGAGAATTTTGTTAGAAGAATACCATCTGGTGTGTTTCTAGACCACATTTTGACCTGGTATTTTTGCCTAATTGCTTTATTTTACACAATTGATTCTTATATTTGGGCCAAGAGAAGGAAGTCATCACTGATGTTTGGCAAGTAATAAATAGAAAACGTTAAGCGTGCCTGCCATTGGATTAGGAGGGAACATTATAACACAATAGAGAATGTAAGTTATAGTAGGGAAGGAAAGCAAGAGGGCTAGGCCTGGGTATTCAAAAAGTAGATGAGAAAAATAGAAGAATAAAGACATGATGAGCTCTATATATGTAATAGAAAGTTTGAATGAAAGATTAGAGACAAATTTAAAATACTTTTCTCATTAAGCTATAATTTGGCTGTTTCAAGTTAGCAGCCCTATATCGAGTATAAAATTGACCAAAACACATTTCTTTAAGATTATCACAATTGTTCTAAGAATTGATAATGCTAAGAGTTGATAAAGCAGTTACTTCCAAAAGATTATATAACCCCAAATCACTAATTTCACAGTAAAATACAGCTGTCATTGAAAAAAAGAAAAGAGGAAGTTTTAGTGTTCAAGCAGACATAACTTTGCTGGGCAGGAAGCTTGCAGATATGTGTTTGAGCAATAACTACACAGTAGTATTAACCAATGGCACTGTTATGGACTTAATTGTATCCCCATAAATTTATATGTTGAAGCCCTTAATCTCAATGTGACTGTATTTGGAGATAGGGCCTTAAAGAGGTATTCAAGGTTAAATGATGTTATAAGGGTGGAGCCCTAATCCAGTAGGGCCGGTGTTCTTATAAAAGCAAGAGACACCAGAGAATCCAGTTCATTTTCACAGAGAAGCAGCCTGATGAAGACAAGAAAAGTCAGGTGTTTAAAAGCCAGGTGAGATGTTTCATCAGAAACCAACCCTGATAGAACCTTGATCTTGGGCTTCGATTCTCTAGAACTGTGAGAAAATAAATTTTTGTTGTTTAAGACATTCAATGTGTGGTATTTTGGGGGGGCATCCTAAGCCAACTAGTAGAAATACAGAATTTCAAGAGAGATTAACTAGAATTGTGAATGTCACTTGGGGTCATGGAAGGATTATAGAACTAAGGCATATTTAAGGATAAAACTCCACACTTTGGGCTCATTAGCACCATATTATAATTAGTAAAACCAACAATTATTTGGGACTCTGCAAGATTCTTTATACATAGAAATTGTTTTTTTTTTAAGTCATTAATGATTTTATGAAGTAAGTATTATTTACCTCATCAAAGACCAAGGCTCAGAAAGAAAGAAAAAGTAACTTGGTCCTGTTTAACTGACATTAAGTTAGAGTCTAATCTTAAATCAAAGTCTCTAGGACTCTATAATCTGAATGTTCTGAAGAAACATTCTATTAAATTCTGAGAAAACATCTATTAAAGAGGCAAATACTTTGCCTGGGGCTCTGTAATCTGAATGTTCTGAAGAAATCTGAATGTTCTGAAGAATGTGGAAAACAACATTAGTTGTGTTTATGAAATATCATCATTACAATTAAGAGGCCATATATATTCAACAGTGAGAACTGGATGAAATTTTCTCTTGTGGCACTCTATGGTATACCTTGGTATTTGTCCTTTCATGATTGGAATTGATATATTTTTTTTTATTTTATTTTATTTTATTTTATTTTATTTATTTTATTTATTTGACAGACAGAGATCACAAGTAGGCAGAGAGGCAGGCAGAGAGAGAGAGGGGGAAGCAGGCTCCCTGCTAAGCAGAGAGCCTGATTCAGGGCTGGATCCCAGGACTCTGGGATCATGACCTGAGCCGAAGGCAGAGGCTTAACCCACTGAGCCACCCAGGTGCCCCTGGAATTGATATTTTTGATGAAAACAGCTTTAGGAAAGATTTGAAGGATATCATTAGCTCTAAAATCCTTAGCAAAGTTATTAAAATCAGATTTTTTTTGCTCTAACATTAAATTTTTCAAACACTCTTGATACTCAAAACTAATATAATATTTTTCTGTTTCTGCTACTGCATGATAATTGCATTATTTCTGATAGAGGCAAGCTTTCATCTGAAAACACACTCTGCTGAAGTATAGAATTTCATATAAATCTTTTTGGTCACAGATTTTATATTATACCATACACTGACTATAAAAACTCTTAGTTTTATAATATAAAAGTCATAATATTTTTATTAGTGCTATGATTCAGAAAGTTATAAACCTCATTATTAATAGAACTTGAACCTAGTTTGAAGTGCTCTCACTTCCAGCTATAGAACTTATATTATGTCTGTGTTTTAGTTATTTTTAAAATGCGACATTAAGAATATTTACTCTGTCTGGTTCTTTATGAATTAAATGAGATAGAATGTACAACTTGAATAAGAACTTTGGCAAAGCTAAATGTGGGTAATACAATTCTTCTTCTCTTTCTTGTCTTACTCATTTGCTTATTCTGTACATTTTCAGTATTTGGTCTTTTTTTAAAATAGTTGGGGCATATGAAAATATACAAGAGAATATCAGCTAGAAATTGGGTAATAAAAAACCCTACCACTTAGAATTGAAATCAAAACAGCTTATTTAACTCATGAATTTACAGGCCATACTTCAGGCTTAGAGTACTTGTTCTCTACTGCTGCTATAACAAACTACCATAAATTTAATGGTTTAAAACAATAAAATGTGTTATTTTATAGTTTTGGTGGTTAGAAGTCAGAAATGGATCTAACAGGGCTAAACTGAAGGTGTCATCAGGACACTCTTCCTCCTGGAAGCTCAAGAGGAAAATCCATCTCCTTCCCTTCTCCAGTTTCTATAGGCCAGGTGCATTCTTGGGTTTATGGCCCCCTCTTCTATCTTTTTTTTTTTAAGATTTTATTTATTTATTTGACAGAGATCACAAGTAGGCAAGAGAGGTCACAGAGAGAGAGAGAGAGGGAAGCAGGCTCCCTGCTCAGCAGAGAGCCGGATGTGGGGCTCCATCTCAGGACGCTGGGACCATGACCTGAGTTGAAGGCAGAGACTTTAACCCACTGAGCCACCGAGGCACCCCCCTCTTCTATCTTAAATGCAGTGGGTAGCGTTATCAAAATTCTCTTTCTCTCTTATCTCCTTTCCTGACCTTTGTGCCTTTCTCTCCTAAGAACCCTTATGATTACACTGGACCCACCCAGACTCCAGGATAATCTTCCCATTTGAAGATTCACAAATTTTAATCACAAATTCTATGTCACTTTTGTCATTTAGGTATTATTTACCTGTTTACAAGTTCCAGGAATTATAACATGCATATCTTTGGGGGATCTTTATTCTGCCTGCCATAGTTGGGCACAGCTAAATCCCCTTATGGTTCTTAATGGGTTGAGAGTCAGATAGCTCTGCTCATGGGGTTTATTGTTGTCTTGCTTCCAAATGTATCATCCCTCATGAGTTTATCACAAACCTGTGTACACAAGGCCAGCTTTGTCATGTTCACATGGTACTGGCAAAGTGAAACTGTCCATGACATGGATTCATGGTAGCCATTAACTGGGACCTTTGATACAACCAGTCTACCACAGTGGGTCACCAGTATTTAAGTTTAATAAAAGAAAATATAATGATTTGCACAAAATAAATTTATGATGCTGAATTTATATCTGTCTTATCTACCTAGCTTCTATACCATAATGGCATTTTTTAACTTAAAAGGTACTTATACTTAGATAGGCATATCTGATATCTCTCAAGTTACCCAGGGGTCTATAGGTGGTGATTACTCTAGGGTTCAAATTTGAACTTGATTGTAGCTGGGCCCCTTCTTAGACTGAGGCAACCCCTCTTCAGACTACAATCTAATGATTCAAATACCTTGCACTTCTTTGTTAGTATTTGGACCCTGGACATTTACTTGAAAAAAAAATCTCTTTTGAAAGATGACAAATATCAATGGTAACCTAAGCTTAACCAGTCACCAACTGTGTGCTTTTGAGCAAGTCACACAGTTTAACATGCTAAGTGCCACCAGTGATCAGTTACAGTATATGTAGTGGGAATGTCTAAGCATCCATTTCTCCTGAGCAGCAGAACACACCCAAAAAAACTAAGAAGGAACTGTAGGATATATGTTAATATAGATTGATATACACATCCTGGTGCAAAGATTATAGCGACTTTCAATTTAGCTAACTATAAGATTTTTAATGGAATTTTATGCCATACATAACACACACACATTTTATGATGTGACCTATGAATAAGTTGTATTTTTAAAGTTTATTATTTTTTGATGACTGAGGAACTTCATGCTATATACAAAGATTTTGACTTAGCCCTAGCTGCTGAAGTTTCTTGCTGAATTCCTTTTGCCTTATCTAGAAGACAGGACTAAACAGGCACACAGATCAGTTCAATCACTAATTTAATTGTGAATGAAACATTAGGAAACAGTATTTATTTGGTATTGAACCTAATTTTATGAAGATGTGGAATTCCATATGATCCCTCTAACACTGATTTTAAAAACAACAACAAAAACAGTCAATTCAAAAATTTAAAAATTACTGCACTTGAGTAGCTAAATTAAAGAATATATGTAAGATATGTTTTAGCCTAATTTACCTTCCAAAATGAGGTTAGTTATACAGTGACAAATTTCTACTCTTAGGACCGTCATTTTAAAACATTTTAAGTACATACTGTTGAAATAGATGTGAAAGTTAATTCTTGTTTCATTCTAATGTAAAGCCTGCCCTCTAGTGGCTCCAGACTAGTTATAAATTTAGGAAAAAAACTAATGGAAGATTTTAAACATGGATTTATCTTTTTATTTTCTTTCAGGAGTAGCATGCTAAGAATATAAATATTATAAACAAAATGTGTCCACTCCTCTGCAATGTATATATTATAAAGTATCTCTATTGTAGATGCCCCCCCAATTTTTTTAACCAAATATATTTTAAATGAACACAGACCGTTCAAAGTGAGATTACAGCAAAATTTTGTGTTCATTTCCCACTTTACTTGTTAATAGCTCTACTAGTACTGTGGCTACTTAAAGTGAATAGGAAGTCATCCTTAGTGTCATATGTTACCAGTTGTTTTGTCAAATTATGAAGAAATCTCTATTAATAAGATTGAGTCTCTTTTAATAAATTTTTAAGGCCCAAGTCACCACATAAGAGCTATTTAAAAATGTAATGGAAAGATTAAAAAATCTGGTTAGGGGCACCTGGGTGGCTCAGTGGGTTAAAGCCTCTGCCTTCGGCTTGGGTCATGGTCTCAGGGTCCTGGTATCAAGACCTGCATCGGGCTCTCTGCTCAAGGGAGAGCCTGCTTCCTCCTCTCTCTCTGCCTGCCTCTCTGCCTACCTGTGATCTCTGTCTGTCAAATAAATAAAGAAAAGAAAAGAAAAAAAATCTGGTTAAAAGATACCTGTTTAAAAAATAAAATAACAAAGGAAAATATTTAACAATAAAGTAGTAGTTTGAGGTTCCAAAGTGCATTATGCACATTGATTTATAATATTCAAATTTGTTTCTGCTGAACATTATGGGCTCAGTTTATTTGAAAAATTGTTTTCAAAGGATATCTGAAAATTTTTTTTATGTTTCCTTTTCTTTGTTGAAATACATATCAAATGTTCCTTTAGAAGGAACAATCATTTTTGTGACCCTGTGCTTAGAACAATGATATCTGTTAATAAACCCATATTTTCCTTGAAGTCATATGGCCAGTGTAACAAAAAATAAATAAATGAAGTTTTGGTCCATAATGGAGTTTCTCAAAGTTCTTTTTTTAAGTTTTTTTAGAATAAAAACTAAACAAGTTACCTGAATTTTGTCTGCAGAACTATTATAAGTAATTTTTTGACAGTTTCTTTTATGCTTTATTCTTTTATGCTTTATTTATTTTATGCTTTATTCTGGGTATAATTCAGAAATAAATACTACATCTATCGAAAGAGCAAAATTACACTAAATGAAATAAGCTAGTCACAGAAGAGCAAATGTATATGATTCCACTTACATGAGGTATCTAAAATAGTCAAACTCATTGAAGCAGAGTAGAATGGAGAGTTGTTCAATAGCTATAAAGTTTCGGTTATGCAAGACTAATATTTTCTAGAGATCTGTTGTACAACATAGTGCCTATAATTAACAATCGTTAAGAACGATTTCTTAAATGTTCTTAACACAAAACAAAACAAAAGGGGCATGAAGAAACTTTTAATTTTTTTTTATATATATTTTATGTATTTATTTGACAGAGAGAGAGAAAGATCACAAGTAGGCAGAGAGGCCGGCAGAGAGAGTGAAGGAAGCGGCTTCATGCTGAGCAGAGAGCCCGATGCGGCGCTGGATCCCAGGACCCTGAGATCATGACCTGAGCCGAAGGCAGAGGCTTAACCCACTGAGCCCAGGCACCCCATGAAGAAACTTTTAAAGGCGATTGATATATTACCTTGATTGTGTTGATGGTTTCACAGGTGTATGCTTAGGTTCGAACTCACAAAAATTGTATACATTAACTATGTGGGGTATTTTGTGTATCAACTATACCTTAATATGGCTGTTAAAGTCAATTGATCAATTGTACAACAATTCTAGAAATCAGAATCCTCTTCCAGAGGCTTCCAGATGTTGCTGCTGTTCACTTCGTGATTTTCTTGGATTGATTATCTACTATCTGTATTCTTTGACCTGTGTGGCCACTGAAATCTAAGCTTGATTATCTCATTAGATAATGAATGAACAGAAATTTCCTTAAATGCTTAGATCAAATAGGTCTCTTGTTCTTTGAAGAGCTCTGCCTGTGGCTTAATTTCAACGCCATGGCAGGCAGTTCTCCACGGTATTAGCTTTCACTGTCTGCTTGCAGAGTCTCAGTCAGTCAGAGGGGAGGTATTAGGGGCCCTCCAGTTCTTTTCTGGACGTGTACATAGCCCTGGACATGGGTTTTGAGATTTCTTTTTAAATTTCTGGAATATGCCCTAGCTTTTTTTTTTTTTTTTTTTAATGCCCTAGCTTTTTAAGCTCCTTATAAAGATCTCAGTTTTCAATTTTTCCCTTTTACGTATTTTGGTCAGCCTTTTGTTAACCCCAATGAGTAATGCCACCTAAGACAGATGTGAAGTTATACAACGGCTGCTGATTGTCTCACATGCTGGGAGGGTAGACTCTTCACTCAAATGAGAGTTGGGACTAAAACCAAACAAAGACAAATCCTGAGAATGGTGCTTTTCAACATGCTGCCACATAGGTAAATTATTGACAAATCTCTGGGGATGGTACTTTGTGGGCACTCCTAACTCATTCTGCCTCAAACTGGTGGTTTGAACAGCGGTTATGTAGCAATTTTTAAAAAAGATTATTTATTTATTTATTTAATTGACAAAGAGAGAGAGTTCACAGGTAGGCAGAGAGAGGGGGACACAGGCTCCCTGTGCTCCTTGCTCCCTGAGCAGAGAGCCTGATGTGGGGCTCGATCCCAGGACCCTGAGATCATGACTTGAGCTGAAGGCAGAGGATTAACCCACTGAGGCACCCAGGCGTCCAGCAATATTTTTTAATAATTTATTTTATTTATTTATTTATTTTTATTTATTTGAGAGAGAGACAGTGAGAGAAAGCATGAGAGGGGGGAAGGTCAGAGGGAGAAGCAGACTCCCCATGGAGCAGGGAGCCTGATACAGGACTCGAACCCAGGACTCCGGGATCATGACCTGAGTTGAACGCAGTCACTTAACGAACTGAACCACCCAGGCACCCTACAGCAATTTTTAATTTTATAAAAGCATTAACCATTTTTTTCCAGGAAAATTTGTTTTGACTTTTTTTTTTTTTTTGCTGAAATAGTTGTTTTATTTCATGACATAAGCATTCTTCTTTTTTTTTTAGTTTCTTTTTTTTTTATTTGTTTATTTACAGCATAACAGTGTTCATTGTTTTGGCATCACACCCAGTGCTCCATGCTGTACGTGCCCTCCCTATTACCCACCACCTGGTTCCTCAACCTCCCACCCCCCCCCCCCGCCCCTTCAAAACCCTCTGGTTGTTTTTCAGAGTCCATAGTCTCTCATGGTTCATCTCCCCTTCCAGTTTCCCTCACTCCCTCTCCTCTCCATCTCCCCATGTCCTCCATGTTATTTGTTATGCTCCACAAATAAGTGAGACCATATGATACTTGACTCTCTCTGCTTGACTTATTTTGCTCAGCATAATTTCTTCCAGTCCCGTCCATGTTGCTACAAAAGTTGGGTATTCATCCTTTCTGATGGAGGCATAATACTCCATTGTGTATATGTACCACATCTTCCTTTTCATTTGACATTTCTGCCAGTATTCTGGTTGCTTTAATGAAGAAGTGGATTTTCAGAAGTCTTAATCTGCCATTCTGAAATCAAATTTCTTCAAGGGCTGAAAGTACCACTGGTCCTTATTTGGCATTACCCTAAACCTGTGAGTTAAATCAATGACATAAATTTATAGCATTCTCTTTTCCAGCCCAAGCATATAATGATGCTTCCCTTTCTTCTGTCCAGATATTAAACATCTAAGTTTTGTTGTATTCTATATTTCTGTTAACATTACACAACTACTTTGTGTTGATCTCAAGAAAGACTACTGTACTGGTTTCTGTATTTTTCACATAGCTACTATAATGAAACCTCTTACTAATTCTAATAGCTTTCAGCTTATTCTCTTGGGTGTCCACGGGATTCTGAATTTCCATAGGCAATCTCATACTTAATGTTTGCTCTCTATACATATTTTGTCATTAATTAAACTCAGGCTTGAAAGGAATTTAAGAGTTATTACGATTTTGAATGCTGAAACATTTACCAGTGATCACAAGGGCCCACCCTCCCATATCTGTCCTAGTATGAATCCAAATTTTGTGGCGAAAGCAGAAAAATCCTGGTCAGTAAGCTAGATAGTTCTAGTTTTGCTAGATGGACTAGTCTAAGCAAATAAGAAGATCTGAAAAGTATTGTTTATATTGATCTATTCCCTTGCAGTAGAGCTTGTGTGAAACAGACCCAGGCTGACAGTGATGAAAGTGAGGCACTTGCCTTGGGTATAAAATTTAAGAAGTTACCAAAATATCAGTAATGAAGGTAAATAGTTAATAAAATATTTAAGAAATAAGTACAAACATTTATGATGAATAAAGCATCATTTTTTTTTTTTAAGTACAGACTTCCAAGCATTATTGGAGCCTGAGCTAAAAGGAAAAATCAGTAACTGTACTAATTACACTATCCTAGGCCAACCCCTGAAATAACAGTTATACCAGTAATTCTAGTGATGCATTTTTTGTGATTTGGTTATATATTTTTTAATTAGAAAAAATTCAGTATCAAGAATGTGGCCCATTATATTAAAATAATCATAAATAATTTTTCATAATTTCATAATTTCACTCTTAGAGAAGTATCTATGTATGGCATCCAATGGCACTTGGTGTGGGACAGAACTTTTTCAAGACTTTTAGAAACATTATAATGAGAAAAATCTCCAGGTGTTGCTCTCAAAGTCAGGAGTATATCACTTCTTTATATATGGTCTCTGTGAAAACTGAGCAGATTACAATGAATAAGTATTTAAAACGTGCCACTGAATATAATACAAAAAAAAGTTTTGAATAACAACTTCATAATTTTAATTATAATTAATTAACTGAGCTCTTATGATTCAAGCACTGTTTCAGCATTGGGTATATGGTGCTGGACCATATACTCAAAACTTTCTGCTCTTATGGATCTTATATTTTTGCAGAGGAAAGAGGTATAAATAACATACGTGAAATACCTAGTGAATTAATGGTAATAATTATTAAAGAGAAAAAGTAAAGCAAGAATGTTGAATATGAAAGAGGTCCAGGGGAGGAGTCAAGATGGCGGAGAAGTAGCAGGCTGAGACTACATCAGGTAGCAGGAGATCAGCTTGATAGCTTATCTAATCATTGCAAACACCTACAAATCCAATGGGAGATCAAAGAGAAGAAGAACAGCAATTCTAGAAACAGAAAATCAACCACTTTCTGAAAGATAGGACTGGCAGAGAAGTGAATCTAAAATGACGGGAAGATAGACCGCGGGGGGAGGGACCGGCTCCCAGCAAGCGGCGGAGCAATGGAGCACAAAATCAAGACTTTTAAAAGTCTGTTCCACTGAGGGACATTGCTCCAGAGGCTAAACCGGGGTGAAGCCCACGCGGGGTCAGTGTGGCCCCAGGTCCCACAGGGTCACAGAAGGATCGGGGGTGTCGGAGTGTCGCAGAGCTCGCAGGTGTTAGAACGGAGAAGCCGGCTGCAGAGACAGAGCCAAGGACTGAGCTCTCAGCTGGGGGTTACCTTGAACTGGTTGCGGGTTGGGTGAGCTCGGAGCGTGGCTAGAGGCTGGGGATACGGGAGTGATTGGGTGCTGTCCTCGGGGGACGCACTGAGGAGTGGGGCCCCGGGCTCTTGGCTCCTCCAGGCCAGAGACTAGGAGGCCACCATATTCATTCCCGTCCTCCGGAACTCTACGGAAAGTGTTCAGGGAACAGAAGCTCCCCAAAACAACCCCGAGCAGATTACTTAGTCCGGCCCCCGGTAAGGGCGGTGCAATTCCGCCTCCGGCAAAGACACTTAAGAGTCTCTACAACAGGCCCCTCCCTCAGAAGATCAACAAAATATCCAGCCAGGATGAAGTTTATCTATCAAGGAAAGCAGGTTCAATACCTAAGAGAGCAGCAGAATTCCAGAGGAGGAGAAAGCAAAGCACGGAACTCATGGCTTTCTCCCCATGATGCTTTAGTCTTGTGGTTAATTCAATGTTTTTTTTCAATTTTTTTTTCTTTCTTTTTTCTTCTTCTGCTTAAAACTTTTACCCTTTTTTTAATGTTTTTTGACTAGTTTATCTAAAATATATATTTTTTCTTTCTTTTTTACATTTTTTCTTTATTTGTCTTATTTTTTAAATTTTTTTCTTTTTTTTTCCTCAACCTCTTTTTATCCCCTTTCTCCCCCCTACAATTTGGGGTCTCTTCTGATTTGGTTACAGTGCATTTTTCTGGGGTCTTTGCCACCCTTTTAGTAGTTTATTTGATCCTTCATATCCTCTTATCTGGACAAAATGACAAGGCGGAAAAAATCACCACAAACAAAAGAACAAGAGCCAGTACCGAAGGCTAGGGACCTAATCAATACAGACATTGGTAATATATCAGATCAAGAGTTCAGAATGATGATTCTGAATGTTCTAGCCAGGCTTGAAAAAGGCATGGAAGATATTAGAGAAACCCTCTCTGGAGAGATTAAAGCCCTTTCTGGAGAAATTAAAGAACTAAAATCTAACCAAGTTGAAATCAAAAAAGCTATTAATGAGGTGCAGTCAAAAATGGAAGGTCTCACTGCTAGGATAAATGAGGCAGAAGAAAGAATTAGTGATATAGAAGACCAAATGACTGAGAATAAAGAAGCCGAGCAAAAGAGGGACAAACAGATACTGGACCATGAGGGGAGAATTCGAGAGATAAGTGACACCATAAGACAAAACAACATTAGAATAATTGGGATTCCAGGAGAAGAAGAAAGAGAGAGGGGAGCAGAAGGTCTATTGGAGAGAATTATTGGAGAGAATTTCCCAATATGGCAAAGGGAACAAGCATCAAAATCCAGGAGGTGCAGAGAACCCCTCTCAAAGTCAACAAGAATAGGTCCACACCCCGTCACCTAATAGTAAAATTTACAAGTCTTAGTGACAAAGAGAAAATCCTGAAAGCAGCTCGGGAAAAGAAGTCTGTAACATACAATGGTAAAAATATTAGATTGGCAGCAGACTTATCCACAGAGACCTGGCAGGCCAGAAAGAGCTGGCATGATATATTCAGAGCACTAAACGAGAAAAACATGCAGCCAAGAATACTCTATCTAGCTAGGCTATCATTGAAAATAGAAGGAGAGATAAAAAGCTTCCAGGACAAACAAAAACTGAAAGAATTTGCAAACACCAAACCAGCTCTACAGGAAATTTTGAAAGGGGTCCTCTAAGCAAAGAGAGAGCCTAAAAGTAGTAGATCAGAAAGGTACAGAGACAATATACAGTAACAGTCACCTTACAGGCTAATAATGTCACTAAATTCATATCTCTCAATAGTTACCCTGAATGTTAATGGGCTAAATGCCCCAATCAAAAGACACAGGGTATCAGAATGGATAAAAAAACAAAACACATCAGTATGTTGCCTACAAGAAACTCATTTTAGACACGAAGACACCTGCAGATTTAAAGTGAGGGGTGGAAAACAATTTACCATGCTAATGGGCATCAGAAGAAAGCTGGGGTGGAAATCCTTATATCAGATCAATTAGATTTTAAGCCAAAGACTATAATAAGAGATGAGGAAGGACACTATATCCTACTCAAAGGGTCTGTCCAACAAGAAGATCTAACAATTTTAAATATCTATGCCCCTAACGTGGGAGCAGCCAACTATATAAAGCAATTAATAACAAAATCAAAGAAACACATCAATAATAATACAATAATAGTAGGGGACTTTAACACTCCCCTCACTGAAATGGAAAGATCATCCAAGCAAAAGATCAACAAGGAAAAAAGGCCTTTAATGACACACTGGACCAGATGGACATCACAGATATATTCAGAACATTTCATCCCAAAGCAACAGAATACACATTCTTCTCTAGTGCACATGGTACATTCTCCAAAATAGATCACATCCTGGGTCACAAACCAGGTTTCAACCGGTATCAAAAGATTGGGATCATTCCCTGCATATTTTCAGACCACAATGCTCTGAAGCTAGAACTCAATCACAAGAGGAAAGCTGGAAAGAACCCAAATACATGGAGACTAAACAGCATCCTTCTAAAGAATGAATGGGTCAACCAGGAAATTAAAGAAGAATTGAAAAAAATTCATGGAAACAAATGATAATGAAAACACAACGGTTCAAAATCTGTGGGACACAGCAAACGCAGTCCTGAGAGGAAAATATATAGCGGTACAAGCCTTCCTCAAGAAACAAGAAAAGTCTCAAGTACACAACCTAACCTTACACCTAAAGGAGCTGGAGAAAGAACAAGAAAGAAACCCTAAACCCAGCAGGAGAAGAGAAATCATAAAGATCAGAGCAGAAATCAATGAAATAGAAACCAAAAAAACAATAGAAAAAAATCAATGAAACTGGGAGCTGGTTCTATGAAAGAATCAATAAGATTGATAAATCCCTGGCCAGACTTATCAAAAAGAAAGGAGAAAGGAACCAAATAAATAAAATCATGAATGAAAGAGATCACACCAAAGAAATACAGACAATTATAAGAACATACTATGAGCAACTCTACGCCAACAAATTTGACAATCTGGAAGAAATGGATGCAGTCCTAGAGACATATAAACTACCACAACGGAACCAGGAAGAAATAGAAAACCTGAACAGGCCCATCACCAGTAAGGAGATCGAAACAGTCATCAAAAATCTCCAAACAACAAAAGCCCAGGGCCAGATGGCTTCCCAGGGGAATTCTACCAAACATTTAAAGAAGAAATAATTCCTATTCCCCTGAGACTGTTCCAAAAATAGAAATGGAAGGAAACCTTCCAAACTCATTTTATGAGGCCAGCATCACCTTGATCCCAAAACCAGACAAGGATCCCCCCAAAAAAGAGAACTACAGACCAATATCCTTGATGAACACAGATGCAAAAATTCTCGCCAAAATACTAGCCAATAGGATTCAACAGTACATTAAAAGGATTATTCATCACGATCAAGTGGGATTTATTCCAGGGCTGCAGGGTTGGTTCAACATCCGCAAATCAATGAATGTGATAGAACACATTAATAAAAGAAAGAACAAGAACCATATGATACTCTCAATAGATGATGAAAAAGCATTTGACAAAGTACAGCATCCCTTCCTGATCAAAACTCTTCAAAGTGTAGGGATAGAGGGCACATCCCTCAATATTATCAAAACCATCTATGAAAAACCCACCGCAAATATCATTCTCAATGGAGAAAAACTGAAAGCTTTTCCATTAAGGTCAGGAACACAGCAGGGATGTCCATTATTACCACTGCTATTCAACATAGTACTAGAAGTCCTAGCCTAAGCAATCAGAAAACAAAAAGAAATTAAAGGCATCCAAATCGGCAAAGAAGAAGTCAAACTATCACTCTTCGCAGATGATATGATACTATATGTGGAAAACCCTAAAGACTCCTCTCCAAAACTGCTAGAACTTGTACAGGAATTCAGTAATGTGTCAGGATATAAAATCAATGCACAGAAATCAGTTGCATTTCTGTACACCAACAACAAGAAAGAAGAAAGTGAAATTAAGGAGTCAATCCCATTTACAATTGCACCCAAAACTATAAGATACCTAGGAATAAACCTAACCAAAGAGGCTAAGAATCTATATGCAGAAAACTATAAAGTACTCATGAAAGAAATTGAGGAAGACACAAAGAAATGGAAAAATGATCCGTGCTCCTGGATTGGAAGAATAAATATTGTGAAAATGTCTATGCTACCTAAAGCAATCTACACACTTAATGCAATTCCTATGAAAATACTATCCATTTTTTTCAAAGAAATGGAACAAATAATCCTCAAATTTATATGGAACCAGAAAAGACCTCGAATAGCCAAAGGAATATTGAAAAAGAAAGCCAAAGTTGGTGGCATCACAATTCCGGACTTCAAGCTCTATTACAAAGCCGTCATCATCAAGACAGCATGGTACTGGCACAAAAACAGACACATAGATCAGTGGAACAGAATAGAGAGCCCAGAAATAGACCCTCAACTCTATGGTCAACTAATCTTCAACAAAGCAGGAAAGAATGTCCAATGGAAAAAAGACAGCCTCTTCAATAAATGGTGCTGGGAAAATTGGACAGCCACATGCAGAAAAATGAAATTGGACCACTTCCTTACACCACACACGAAAATAGACTCCAAATGGATGAAGGACCTCAATGTGAGAAAGGAATCCATCAAAATCCTTGAGGAGAACGCAGGGAGCAACTTCTTCCTCCTCAGCTGCTGCAACATCTTCCAGCAACATCGGCAAAGGCAAGGGAAGCAAGGGCAAAAATGAACTTGGGATTTCATCAAGATCAAAAGCTTTTGCACAGCAAAGGAAACAGTTAACAAAACCAAAAGGCAACTGACAGAATGGGAGAAGATATTTGCAAATGACATATCAGATAAAGGTCTATAAGGAACTTAGCAAACTCAACACCCAAAGAACAAACAATCCAATCAAGAAATGGGCTGAGGACATGAACAGACTTTTTTGCAAAGAAGACATCCAGATGTCCAACAGTCACATGAAAAAGTGCTCCACATCACTTGGCATCAGGGAAATACAAATCAAAACCACAATGAGATATCACCTCACACCAGTCAGAATGGCTAAAATTAACAAGTCAGGAAATGAGAGATGCTGGCGAGGATGCGGAGAAAGGGGAACCCTCCTCCACTGTTGGTGGGAATGCAAGCTGGTGCAACCACTCTGGAAGACAGCATGGAGGTTCCTCAAAATGTTGAAAATAGAACTACCCTATGACTCAGCAATTGCACTACGGGGTATTTACCCTAAAGATACAAACTAGTGATCCAAAGGGGCACGTGCACCCGAATGTTTATAGCAGCAATGTCTACAATAGCCAAACTATGGAAAGAACCTAGATGTCCATCAACAGATGAATGGATAAAGAAGAGGTGGTATATATACACAATGGAATACTATGCAGCCATCAAAAGAAATGAAATCTTGCCATTTGCGACGACGTGGATGGAACTAGAGCGTATCATGCTTAGTGAAATAAGTCAATCGGAGAAAGACAACTATCATATGATCTCCCTGATATGAGGACGTGGAGATGCAACATGGGGGATTAGGGGGATAGGAGAAGAATAAATGAAACAAGATGGCATTGGGAGGAAAACAAACCATAAATGACTCTTAATCTCACAAAACAAACTGGGGGTTGCTGGGGGGAGGTGGGGTTGGGAGAGGGGGCGGGGGTTATGGACATTGGGGAGGGTATGTGCTATCAAGAGTGCTGTGAAGTGTCTAAACCTAGTGATTCACAGACCTGTACCCCTGGGGATAAAAATACATTATATGTTTATTAAAAAAAAAAAAAGAAAGAAAGGATGAATACCCAACTTTTGTAGCAACATGGACGGGACTGGAAGTGATTATGCTGAGTGAAATAAGTCAAGCAGAGAGAGTCAAGTATCATATGGTTTCACTTATTTGTGGAGCATAACAAATGACATGGAGGACTTTGGGAGATGGAGAGGAGAAGGAAGTTGAGGGAAATTGGAAGGAGATGCAAACCATAAGAGACAATGGACTCTGAAAGACAATCTGAGGGTTTTGAAGGGGCGGGGGTGGGAGGTTGGGGGAACCAGGTGGTGGGTAGTAGGGAGGGCACGTATTGCATGGAGCACTGGGTGTTGTGCAAAAACAATGAATACTGTTTTGCTGAAAAAATAAATTAATTAATTTAAAAAATAAATAAACAAATAAATAAATAAATAAATGTTTAAAGTAAAAAAAAAAAAAAAAAGAAAGAAAGAGGTCCACATTTCAAGTAAGGCCAAAGAAGATCTTATTGAGAACTAATATTTGTGTAAAACCTCAAAGAAAGCAAAGGAAAAAATCATAAGGATATCAGCAAGAAAAAATATTTTTGCAGAGAAGAGCTAGTGCATAAGTGTGAGAAGAATTTTGCCCAGCACATTCAGGAGGCAACACAAAACCAATGCAACTAGAGTCAAGAGAACAATGTAAAGGAAAGCTGGACATGAGGCTACAGAGAGACGAGGGGTGTGTGTGGAGGAGGAGGGCATATAGATATTGAAGACATTTGAGGACTTTAAGCAGAAAACCTATATGAGTTGGTAGCAATCATTTTCTTTCCTAATAAAACTTTAATTTACAAAAAGAATTCCAAAAGAATTTGGCCATTAAGCCATCGTTTGCCAATACCAGTTCTAGATCATATGCCCGGCATGTCAGAAGTACTTAAACAGACATGTATGATTTCCAAACTATTTTAGTTAGAATATTATCAGGAAAGATACAGCAAAATTACATGGCAGTAAGTTAGTTTTACTTTCTTTTGCCATAGCTCTTTGTTCAAGGTGTCTTGTTTGATATACTTACTGTGGTGCCTACTGCTCTACTAAGTACTATAAAAGAAGTTTATGATATACAGTTCTGGTCTCAAGGATCAATATAAGGATAGGAATATTAATGTGTGATTTTCATGTATCTGTAGACTCACACCTAACTCTCAAAATACAATAATCCCTAGCACAACAAAAACACAAAATGCTAATAAAAAGCACCAAAAATACAGTTTTTGATCCCTACTTTCATAGGGGTATTAAAAAAAAAAATAGATGCCCAAAATGGTTTCAGGATATTCCAATTGATGATTTCTCTTTTTCAGTTAAAAGTAATACTTAGGAAGAGAGATAACAAATATATCGTGGAAAAAGGCATAACTCTAAATCATTGCAAAACAACTGTATTTACATAGGGACAACCTGATATGTAGTATGTGGTATAGTGAAAGAAAAAAGAACTGACTTAATCTTTTTTTTTAAATTAACATATAATATATTATCTGCTTCAGGGGTACAGGTCTGTGAATCATCAGTCTTACACAATTTACAGCACTCACCATAGCACATACCCTCCCCAATGAGAACTGACTTAATCTTAAAGCTGGTTCTGGTTCTGCCACTTTCAACTTAGATAAATGATCAGCCTTAGTTTCCTCATATTAAAATTTAGAGTGAGGGACCCCTGGGTGGCTCAGTTGGTTAAAGATCTGCCTTGGGCTCAGGTCACAATCCCAGAGTCCTGGGATTGAGTCCACTTTAGGATTCCTTGTTCAGCAGGGAGTTTGATTCTCCCTCCTACTGCTGCTCACCTGTTTGTGCCCCTGCCTTTCTCTCTGACAAATAAATAAATGAAATTGAAAGAAATTTAAAGAAAAAATTAGAGGGATACCTGTCTAATTTATAGGATTTAGGGAGGATCAAGTGAGAGAGTGATTGTAAGATACCTTATAACCCATAAACAGCAATATAAAGCCCAGAATTGGGTGGCTTTTTAAAGTCAAACATCTGCAGTACATAATGAGAGAGATTTGCAAAGTATTAGGTATTTAATAGTAGCTACAGTCAAGAGCCCAAGACTCTTTATTCATGCACAATTAACAAACAGCAGGTACATATATCTAGCCACATAGATATATGTGTGATTGCCTGTTAGATGTCTGAATATACTGCACTTCCTATTGAGATGATACAACGTTTTTTTATTACAAGTGTGAGACAATGCTTTCTAACACACTGCTCTCAAAAGTTTATAAAAGGACACATCGGTTATTTTGGATATCTATCAACAAAATAACTTACTACGTGCCTACTTTTAGTATTTATAATTATGGGGGATGGATAAAAGCAAGAACGTGGTTTTTTTCAGGGCAGAGAATCCTAAAATACAGAATGGTTCAAAATGACCCTAGAAACAGAGTAAGGCCATATCATTAAGGCTTTGTATCCATGCTAAGGAATCTGAATTTAAATCTATAGGTAATGGGGTATCTCATCACCCTAGAAGGGGAAGGGGGGTTAATAAGTGTTGTTTACTAAACACTTCACTACTATTTTTATATGCTTCATGTTGTTCTGAAAAGGATTTAAGATGACTTTCAAAAGACTAAAAATGCTTGATGTAAGTAAGTTAACATGCTCTCTGCATGCCCTCTATTTTTGGACATTTTGTCAAAGGAGTATTTTTTAATTAATTAATTTGAGAGATAGAGAGGTTAGGCATGAGCAGGAGCGTCAGAGGGAGAGGGAGAGAGAAATTCGAGCAGACTCCATGTTGAGTATGGAGCCTGGTGCACAGCTCAATCTCGTGACCTTGAGATCACTACCTGAGCCAAAACCAAGAGGTGGACGCTTTACTGACCACATCCCCCAGGCACCCATCAAAGGAGTATTAAGACATTTTGTGCAATGGAATTATAGAAAAAGAATAATATAATTATACTTTTTGAAAGCATTATGTTTTTTATATAAATTATGCTCTGCTAGGCTACCAAAGAGAGATAATTTGGCACATCTAGTGCTTTGTAATCTATATTAATATTAATTAATACTATAGAGTTGATAGTTTTCATATTTATGCTATTCCAAAAACGTAGTAATTTTCATATTGAAAGCCATATTTACCTTTATGACTATTAAAAAAGTCATTATTCATTCATTATTCATTATTCATTTAGGTTGTCTACAGAAATTTTAAAGAATCATGCATTTATTAAAGACACATAATAATCAAATGTAATTACTTCTCAAATTTATTATTTCCCATACATATTGACCATAAAGAAGTTAAAAGAAACAGATTATATATACATATATGCAAATAGCATGAATTAAGGGTACTGGTTCAAGTGTGATGCAATGTTACTGGGCCCTGATTTTGAATAGGGAAGAAAAATTCTTCCATGTAAAGTGAATATTCTATCATTTTGATTTTCTCCATTTTAATCTTAACTATAACCAACATGTGTTTGGTTAGCATTTGCACTGAGTCAGGAATCTACACTTCAGAGTGCTCAAATACTTCAATATGATTATTAAAATATACATGGGCAAGGGTTATTTTTATTAGAGATGTTTGTAATGTTTTTTCATCAATGAGATGAGTAGTGTTAAAAGACCATGATTAGACTAGAAAGATTTTACTGGTTCCCACCTTTGCATGAATAACATTTAAGAAACCAGTAAGTCTAACATTCTCATACATGGGGAGCCCTCACTAAATAGAGTCTTCCGACCAATCTGACTAAAGTTTTGGCTGATGCTACCTTCCATTATTTTCCTTCTACCTCTGAATGAAACATCCTATCAAGGTGTTCCCTAGAATGTATCAGGACAGAGGGCGAGATCTTCATTAAGCCTATATGAACAGACTCTTTGGCTGTTTTATGTTGGCTTTTTATTCAATATTTGTAGCTTTATCAGAATTTGGAATAAGACTTGCAGTTATTATAACATACCAGCTGGCAATGAGATGTGGGAGAAAAGATGCATTGCTCCTGCTTACCTCTAAACACCAAGGGTTACCAATATTTACTTAAAATACCCAACAATTGCTAAACAGCCAAATTTGCTTGGGTCCTCAACACAATCAGATAAGAACAAAATCTTGAAGGTGCTATGCAAATCACTAAAGTTTTGGAAGCACAGACAACTTCTCCAGAAAATCTTCTGTAACCAAGAAAGTGACAGTTTTCTTTTGGGATAATCTCATGAGCATGAATTCTAATTGACTTAGATAAGAGATCAACTAATAACTTAAACTGAATATATTTAAAAATCATTGAAGAATTTCCAATCACTACCTATTTTCTCTGGGCTGGAACCAAACTGATGAAAGATAGAGTCAAATATTTTTTATCAGAGTTGCATACAGTGTTCCAACTAGAGGGACAGAGTGTTTTATGTGAATTCTCTAAGTTCACAGATGTGGAGAGGCCATGATCCCAGAAATATATTTGTCAAAGGAGGCACTGATCTTGGTTTGCTCTTATATTCCTAATCTCAAATAGGTTCTTAGTATAACCCAGGAAACCTATTATCTTCCATGTGACTAGTACATGCAATCTCCTCTCTTCAATCACTGTTGATCTACACTTACTCTTACTCACTGATAATATAGATGCAGTTGGAGGAGAAATTCCCCATGTTATCCATCACATCTACCTGTATCTGTGAAAATATTCATCCAGAGGAATTCTCAGTGATCCCACCCATGGTTATGACCTCTGCTTGTGCACTAGAATCCATCCTATCTTACCCACTTAATCCCATAATTCTAGCAATTTTCTCTTTTCCCCAAATCACGTTTTTTTCCCATTCTGCTGGATTCTTCACACTCACTCATTTCTCCAATTCTAAAAGCAAATTTCTCTCAATTCTCGTATTTAATATAAAAGTTAAATCTCAGTTTTCATTTATTTGACTCATTAGCACACTTAATATAATTGTTTTCTTCATCTTTCTTGGAGCATGTCTTTCACTTGGCTTATAAAAAAACAAGCTCGCTCTTTCTTTTTCTCTCCTTCTTTCACTTTGAAGTCCTCTAGTTTTTAAGACATTTCAATAACTTAAATAATTAAAAACAATTCAGAACAGAATCCCTTCTTTTCACTTCTAAACTTGTTCTTCCCTCAGTTTTTTCCATATAAGCTATGGCAACTTCCAATTACACAAGCAAATCTTTTTTTTTTTTTTTTTTTTTTTTTTTTTTTTAGAAAGAGTATGTGCATGAGTAGGGCACAGAGGGAGAGGGAGAGAGACAATTTTTTTTTAATTTTATTTTATTTATTTGACACAGAGAGAGATCACAAGTAGGCAGAGAGGTAGGCAGAGAGAGAGGAGGAAGCAGGCTCCCTGAGGAGCAGAGAGCCCGACGCGGGGCTCGATCCCAGGACCCTGAGATCATGACCTGAGTCAAAGGCAGAGGCTTAATCCACTGAGCCACCCAGGCGCCCCTACACAAGCAAATCTTAATGTAATTTTCAATTGTTCTTTTTCTCTCATACCCTATAATTAATCTGTCAGAAAATTCCATTGGCTCCATCTTCAAAATATACTTGGAATGTGACAACAGTATCAATACCACCTTCCCCGAAAAAGACATTTTCTAATCTTTACACTCCTTCTTTTGCTTTGCACATTTTATTCTCCACACAAGAGCCAGCTATAATCTTTCATAAGACTGCATAGGATTGTATTTCATAGACTTTTGACTCCATATATTAACAGGTAAAGTTTTTGTAGTTGTCTACAAGAACTTCCATCATCTGGTCACTCAATTCCTCTCTACCCATATCTCCTGTTCTTTTAGTTGTTCATTCTGAGTCTCTTAGGTCTCCTCTTTCTTAGTAACACTAGCTTATACACCTGACTTAAGGATCCTTCATTTGCTATTTCCTTCACCTGGCAAAATCTTCCCCCTATTTATACACATGGCTCATTTCCTCGACACTTTCAAGTCTTTGCTCAAATATCACCATCTCTGTAAGACCCTTTCTGGATAATCTTTTAAAATGTGCTTACATGCTCTCAGCCTCTAAAACTATTATCCCTCTTCCTTTTTAAAAATTTTTTTAAAACCTTTTTGCATACTTATCTTATCATTTTCTTCAAACTTAGGAATTTGAGATTCATGAGTCCTGCCTGCCTTCCTTCCTTCCAATACACTCACTTAATCTTCATATCTGCCTTTTAGTATGGGTATTATTATCCTCATTTTCTAGATAAGAAACTGAGACACTGAGGTTAACTAAATTGCTCCAGATCCTAGAGTTTATAAGGTGTGAAGTTGAGATTCAAATCTAGAAAAATTGCAACCACAGTCCATGATCATAATTTGTACTTTATGTATCATAATATGTACTTTATTTATTCACTGATGAAGTGACAAAACAGATGTTCTAATATTTATTGACTAGGTTATCCTGCATCATCTGGGTAGCATGTCCTACATTGTCTGGAAGCATAAGTTGTTATTATACTGTTTTCTGCCGTGCCTAAATGGAGTGTCTCTCAATTGATGGGGGCCCCCAAATGTGGGACAATGATGCCTCAGGAGATGAAAGGATTCACCCAAGGCAGAACAAAGGAGATGGAAGTTTGTTGAATACACCATAAGTGAGCAGCAAATAGGACAGCAGAAGAGAGGCTGCCTGCAACAAGATAGTGGGTGGGAACTGCTTTTAGAGGGAAAAGAGGAGGTATATCTATGGGATTTCTTCCTGTATTGGTAACTGTGCCTAGTTGTAAGTAGCCCATTGGTCAATACAAGATGGGTATTTTGAGGTGGGTCACCTGGTGAGCCTATCTGTATTCCATTGTTCAACTTTTTTGCCTGAAAGTGGCCTTTACGTTTCCCCCAACAGATCAACAATGACAAATCTTTTGCATTTGGGTGGAGTCTCATCATCACTAGCTTCTTCTTGCTGAATGAGGGGCATAGAGATATCCCTACTTATACTTAACATTACATCAGGGGTTCTGTCCAGTTGTAGACCAGAGCATGGTATTATATTAATGTGCTAATAGGTGATTTGAGGGAAATTCCTTGGTGGTCAGGTCGATGGGATTTGTGGAGAGGATTCTCCAATGGTAGGTGCTGGAATCCCTGTTGAGCACTCACTAATATATGGAATTGTTGGGTTCTAGAAGAGGCAGATTTTTAAAAAGATTTTATTTACTTATTTGTCAGAGAGAGAGAGAGAGCACAAGTAGGCAGAGGCAGAGAGAGAAGCAAGATCCCTGCTGAGCAAGGAGCCTGATGCAGTACTGATCCCAGGATTCTGGGATCATGACGAGAGCCAAAGGCAGCTGCTTAACCAACTGAGCCACCCAGGCATCCCTATAAGAGGCAACTTTAACAAAGAACTAAAGAGAGGTAGGCTAATAATTAGGAGTATAAGTATTGAGGCCAGGGATCCTAAGAAGGGAAGGAGTCAGGATAGCCATCAATAGGTTTCATTCCAGGAAATCCATCCTTGTGCTGTATGGGCCCAGAAGAAGGAAACCAATAAAAGATTACAATGAGAAAGTTGAGATGGGAAACAAAACAAAACAATATAAACAAAACAAAACAAAAAACCTTGGCCTGAAAAAGTGTGATGACTGTACTGTGAAAGCAAAACATTAAGGGGGACAGCTCCAGGTAAGTTATGATTTCTAACCAAGTAAATTTGGAGACGTCACCCTGAAGGTAAAGGTCTACAATGAAGTCTTGAAATTGGGAAGGAGAAATGGTGAGAATTTTGATAGGAAAGTATTCAGGGAGTCTTTCTATTTTATTTTTTTTATTAATTAATTAATTTATTTTTTCAGCAAAACAGTATTCATTGCTTTTGCACAACACCCAGTGCTCCATGCAATACGTGCCTTCCCTACTACCCACCACCTGGTTCCCCCAACCTCCTACCCCCGCCCCTTCAAAACCCTCAGGTTGTTTCTCAGAGTCCATAGTCTCTTATGGTTCACCTCCCCTTCCAATTTCCCTCAACTTCCTTCTCCTCTCCATCTCCCAGTGTCCTCCATGTCATTTGTTATGCTCCACAAATAAGTGAAACCATATGATAGTTGACTCTCTCTGCTTGACTTATTTCACTCAGCTCAGGGAGTCTTTCTAAGACAATATCATAGATTGATTGTGTGTGAGAGAGTAAGGATTGGCAATGGGCTGGATTCATGGATTTCTAGGCCTCTGGGTGGGTATCATCCGACTCATTTGAATAATAGGCATAGATCTCCAACCAGCTAGCAGTTGTACTGGGCATATTATCAGGGGCTAAAATCATCTTGATTTTGGAAAGAATCAAGACAGGAAAGAAACTGTGAGAGACTGAGGAGAAACTGTGACGTTTTACCACTGGAGTGGTCAGGAGAACATGATGGGCCCAGTCCAGATAGGTTCGAGTAAATTTGGTCCTGCAAAGAGTCTTAAGGTATACATGATCCATGGATTTAAGTTTTGGATATATATTAACTAAGGAAGAGGGGTCAGGTTTTGGATTGTACTAGTTTGGGTGGTCATTAATGTCAGAGACAGCTTGCTCTAAGGATATTTTTTGATAGTTGACAAAAATCTTCCTCTAGTTCAGGAGTTTAACCAATAAAAGAAAGAGGGATTGGTTAAAGTGTCAGTTTGAGGAGTCATGTCTTCTAGTAACCCTGTCACATTTTTGTGATAATTTGAGTATATACATAACACTCTTTTAATAAAACATAGGTACCACCTTGAACTACAGTCAGGATATCAAGAACTATTCCATTTTGAAGGGCCATGTTTTGAATTTGTGGGTGACTGCATGTCCAGTTTAGTTAAAGGTGGTTGTTGTATGCTTGACTGAAGTCTCTATTTGAAATTTTATATCAATAGAGATAGTTCCTGGGACAAGTATGGCTAAAGGATGGAACCATCAGGGAGCCCTCATTGTTTGTTTCATGTCTAGCCTTAATACTATCATAATTATGAGGAATCACTGGCAAGTGGGAGAAGACTTGCCTCAGGAGATGGGGTATTCCCAAGTGTATCATGTAATCTAATTATATGGGAAATGGGGCCATCCATTATCTCCACAAGTCCACAGTTAACTATAGAGTGGGGTACACTCTGGCTTTTAAGGAATGATTTTGTCATTCCAGCCACACAGAATTGGTCAAGGTGTTAGTTGAGTTATACAACTGTTGGGAAATTAATCCCATTTTCCAGCTGTTAAAATAATCAAATGTCTACGGACTCCTGTTATTATCCTCACAAAGTAACAAGTAACAATTGTCTATGAGCTATAGACAATTTCTATATTGTAGCAATTTCTCTGAAGGTTACCTCAAGTTGTGTTGCTTAGGCAAAGAACAAAGAAAATCAGAGCTAGAATTTAACAACCACAAAGATATATTATTGAAAAATAACTTTCTCTCTAAAATCACCCTTATTTCCAGAGATAGCCAAATTAAGATTAATTCATATGTAAAACAAGTTCAATTATAACAAACTTGGTCTAATTATTTACATAAGCTTAGCAAGTACAGCAATTAGTCATATAACTCTTTTAAAATCTGCTTTGCTGGAACTTTTATAAGGAATATATATTGAACATTCAGTAGCCTCTCTAGGCCAGAAGCCAAGCCAAGTACTTGCCATCAGACATTCCTGCAATACCTATACATTTTGGTGAACTCTTCTTCACAATGTCCCCAAAATGTCCTGAGATTTCTGCACCTGCCAGGAAGTGACATTCTTTTTTTTTTTTAATTTTGTTTATTTATTTATTTTCAGCGTAACAGTATTCATTGTTTTTGCACCACACCCAGTGCTCCATGCAATACATGCTCTCTCTATTAGGAAGTGACATTCTTTATTCATCTGGTAAGGCTGCTGGGAACTCTGTAAGCAAGGTATTAGGTCAACATTCCCAAGGGGATTTATGGCTCCATGTTTCATAAAATCAACCTCAATTCCTTCAAGGTGTCCAGTCATATCTGAGTCTATACATATCTCTCTGAAATATGACATTACAGTCAAAGACTTGGTAAAATAACCAGTGTTTTTAAAGATTTATATATTTGAGAGATGGAGAGAGAGCAGACATGTGCCTGAGATGGGGAGGGATAGAGGGATCCTAAAGAGAGTCACAAGTAGATTCCCTACTAAGCTCAGAGTCCCATATAGGGCTCCATTTCAGGACCCTGAGATCATGACCTGAGCTAAAATCAAGAGTTGGCTGTTCTACTAAGCACCCCCCCCCGGGTGCCCCAATAACCAGTGTTTTTTTTTTTTTTTGTCAGAGAGAGAGAGAGCGAGAGTGAGCACAGGCAGACAAAGTGGCAGGCAGAGACAGAGAGAGAAGCAGGCTCCCCGCCGAGCACAGAGCCTGATGTGGGACTTGATCCCAGGACGCTGGGATCATGACCTGAGCCGAAGGCAGGCACTTAACCAACTGAGCCACCCAGGCGTTCCAATAACCAGTGTTTTTAGTGATGTCCTGTTAGAATGAAAACAGATTCTTATTGAACTTATGCAAATGACTATGATTCCCACAAAAGAAAGAAAGAATACTTATTAAGACCTTTTGAATTTCAGAGGGTTCATGTAGAGAGAAAAGTTAAAAGCTTCAATTTGTTAAAAAATGGATAAATACTTTATTACATTTCTGTAAGTCATAGGTATCTTAAGAGAAACCTTCCTTAATCTAGAAAAGCAAACATTAGAGAACCAGCAATTTTTAAATAAGAGTCATGAAACTATAATAATTTTTCTCAATTCATTTAGTGTTATGTTACTAATTCTTGTTCAGTTTGAATACAGCTTTAGTTAGTTCTGGAAATTCTCATCCATTTCGGTTTTATGATCTTAAAGATACTGAATACCTATATTTGTCCTACAAGTCCTTTTTATGAATCTCTATGAAGATGAGACTCATTTTGCAAGAGAATAAGAACAATCACAACTGACAAAAACTAAAAAATGGATATTGTTAAGAATCTGAGAGTTCATCATGACGCAATTGACAAGGAAATTCACTTATTTCTGTGACACATAACACAGTAATCAGAATATTAAGTGATGACCTTATACCAGAACATAACGTGCCAAATAAACAAGCCCAATTAGTCAAAGAGACTTTGTTTACAATTTCAATCTTGGGAAGTTTGTTAAAAACCTTAGAAAGTTTCAAAGCACATGTCTAAACAATATTATGGATCATTAAAGACCTGAATAAGACAAAACACGGAAACTGGTTTTTCTGGGCAAAGAGAAAACAACTTTTCACATTTTCTTATCAAGAGCAGACCAACAACTCAATATCTTTTTTTTAACAGAAAGAAAGCAGAATTTCAATGTGACACCAGTGCACTTCTAAAACCCATTCATTTCAATCTTAGTCCATCTTGACCACAGATAAAATGCCTTCCCAAAGATTTCCCTTCACAAACCTCCTACACCTTTGCTCTGCATTCAGAGTTTGTCCCAAGCCATTTCTCTCCAACCAATCTTCATTTTAGGACAAAATTACTTTCTTCTACCTCCAGTGAAAGTGCCTTCACATTCCTTAGATACACATACAGAATTGCTTCCCTTATTTCCATTAGTTTTAATTACATTCAGTAATATTTAACTCTTAGAAACTGTAGTCTCCAGTGAAAACCAATTGTGAACTATTACGTTAGAACTCTTTAGACAGCAAACTTATAAATCAATTAAGCACAAAGCATGTTTTCCAACAGACCCAAGTATGCTCAGTTTCTTTGCAATAAGTCAAAAGCAAAAAAAACTAGGTTCAATAGTCAATATTTAGTATTTAATCTCATTTGGAAAAGACTTAGATGTCAATAAATTCAATCCAATTTATCATCCAAGCAAAACTTTAAAGCTTCAGGTTACCAAAGACTTTGAGAGCTATCTTAAGAACTGCCTGTGAAAACTTTGAGACAAAATTAACCATCATTTAAGTCATCTGCTGACAAACTGCAACAGAGATAACACAAGCTTATTTGACCTTCAGTAATCCTTGGTAGAATAAAAGTTTCAATTAGTTTAAACACCGAATTATGTTCCAGCTAGGTCCACTTAAAAGTCCATCAACTGGTTCTCCACTGTCAGTTTTTACCTGGGGCACCAGTGGGGAAATCTGAAAAGGGCAGTGTATGCAGGCCACACCCAAGGTGGTGCAGAGACAGGAGGAGGAGGGGAGGCAGAAAAGGTGAACTGCGGCCAGCGGGCAGAGAAAAAGGATGCCAGATTCTAACTCCGGGCTCCTCAGCTCAGACAGATGAGCAGGCACCATGTTTTTCACCAACAAGAGGGAATAGGTAGTCTGTGGGTGCGGGAAGGCAGGGGGAGAAGGCAGGGAACTTCCCCTAAACCAAGGGAGTTTTGGCAGGCAGTTGGTAATATTCCTTAAAGTCCCTGTCCTGGGGCATACTAACCATAGTTGGCTCTACTGATCATAGCCATTAATCCAGGAAACGAATGAGCAAGAACCCCCACATCTAGTAGGAGGAGTAATATAGTCAGTATATTTAGTAATATAGTCAGCATCCAACACATAAGGATGTAGCTGATTACTGGCCAAGCATGTTCTGCAAGAGGTTCTTAGGTCAGGGTCCTAATTTAGGGCCATGAAACTGAGCAAGACATGTATGGGACTTCTGACCACTTGAAGGAGTTCTAGCAAAGGAGGTGAAGCTGGAAAATAATATTAGGAGTGTTCTGTGGGAGTGCCATACCTCTTGAGAGGGCCGTGGGAGTTTGTACTGAGGCCACATCAGGCCTTGAGGGTCAATTTGTACTAGTTTTGTTTTTTAAAGATTTTATCTATTCATTTGACAGACAGAGATCACAAGCAGGCAGAAAGAGAGGAGAAAGCAGGCTTCCCGCGGAGCAGAGAGCTGGATGTGGGGCTCGATCCCAGGACCCTGGGATCATGACCTGAGTTGAAGGCAGAGGCTTTAACCCACTGAGCCACCCAGGCGCCCCCAGTTTGTACTAGGTTTTAAGAACATAGCCCACGCCTGAGTCTGAAAAAAAGAGTAGGGGTCCTACAGTGGGAAAGACTGGCTGCCGATGCCCAAAGGTTGTCCCACCAAAGGGAATGGAGCGCTGACCCGTGGCAGTGTTTTCACTCAGCTCTCCTGCCGACCTGAGAAAGGGCCAGACCTAACATGAGGCAATGGACTTTTCTAGCGGCTTTCCACCAAAAAGAGGAGTCACAGCAAATACAAGACCGACTGTTTTGGTGGTGTCCCACCATACTGGGGTGTCCCACCAAGAGGGTCACAGCAAAAGACATGGCACTTCCTTTTGGGACATCCCCTGGCCACAGGTAGATCTGGACACAGGTTTGACCAAACAAGTTAGAAAGATTTAGGGAAGGACTCACCACTCAGACGTCTGGGAACATGTTCGCCAGCAGATCCAGTTGGCTGCTGGGTCCGCAGAAATAGAGGAAAAGGGTGGGGGGCGGAAAGAAGCCAGGCAGCTGAGAGTCAGCCAGGGTCAGGAAAGTAGTAGGAGTTAAGGGATTGATAGGTGGTCAGAGAGCTGGGCTTAAGCAAGTTTGTACAAACATCAGAGGGAAAGGTTTACATGCCTAAAACCAGACAGACACTGAGTGAAGAATCCAAGGGGCGTAAAGAATATAAGTTAGTTGAGACACTGTGAAAGGCTAAACGATGGGTCCGGATAACAGGAAACTAAGACATAGCACTTTGCTTCCCAAGTTCTTGGTGCCATAGTCTTATACAAAAAAAGGTTTGTGGGGTTCCGGGTTCTCCCTCTCCCTCTGCCTGCAGCTCCCCTGCTTGTGCTTTCTATCTCAAATAAATAAATTTTAAAATTCTAAAACAAAACAAAATACAAAGAAGAACAAGAAGAAAAGTTCTTTAATTTGTAAAATTTACTGGGCGGTCCACAAACTCTGCGCCCTGCCCAGATAAGACTCATAAAAACCATTAGACAAGCCATGGCCACAGCTTAGCTCCCCTAAGCCCCTCCCAGAGGGAGTCCTGCTGCTCAATTAAGCTATTGTTTCCAGCCCTCTCTTTATGTTGTCTGGGACTTAGGTTCTTTGAGGGCTGACTCCAATCTGGGAAACACCCAACCCTGGCATCAGTAAATAACCTGTTAGTCATTAGGCCTCTGCATATTTCGAGGTGGATCACCTGGTGGACCTGTATGTAGTCCACCGCTCCAGCCTGTCTGCCTAAAAGGAGCCTCTACGTCTTCCTCTACGTACAATGTGTGATACTCCACTTAAGAGTCTACATAAGGTAGTAGTCACTAGAAAGGGAAAACCGCTGTACTTTATACATTTCAGAGATTTCACTGAATTCAGAAGATCTAGAGCTATGTGTCACCACAGGAGCCATTACCACATGGGGCTACTGAGAACTTGAAGTATGGCTGATCTGAAGATGTGGATAAATGTAGACAACGCCCTGGGTTCCACAATTAAGCATTAAAAAAGAATGTAAATTATCTCACATTGATTACATGTTGAAATGATAATATTTGGAGTTTATGTGTCAAATAAATGTATTATTAAAATTAAATTTACCTGTTTCTTTTACCTGAAAAATTACATATGTGGTTTACTTACATTTCACTTGTACAGCGCTGATCTAGACGATAACAGGGAAGCAAAGGCTGGCCTATAAAGTCAGTGGCGTGACCTCCCGAGGTTTGGTTTCAGCAAAGATGATGAGCTGTTAGAGCAAGACCAAGACGATTAGCTCATACTTAATGACATTTTAAAGAAAATTCCTCCATTTCATTCCCATCCTTTACTCTGATACTCTAGAAAGCATTTTGTTGTTGTTATTTATATGGTCTCTCTCCATGCAATGAATTTTAAGGAAAGAGTTAATATAACATCAAAACAGATCTCTAGTAATATAGTGTGTGCCCTTGTATTTCATCAAGCATAAAATTGAATTATGTCATCTGACTAGAATTTGGTAAAGTTGATACTTAAATTGTTAACATTTCTACACAGAGAAGATAAGCAACTTCATCTATGGACTTATCTTAGAGTCTAAAGGATTTATGGCCTGTGTGTGTTTTTAGTGAAGTATCTATTGACTGCTTCACACAA
Source organism: Meles meles (assembly GCF_922984935.1). Taxonomy (NCBI): domain Eukaryota; kingdom Metazoa; phylum Chordata; class Mammalia; order Carnivora; family Mustelidae; genus Meles; species Meles meles. The sequence goes on from NC_060070.1 coordinate 36,473,687, forward strand.
TCTCCCTTCAGGATTACAGATTGAATGTTAACATCACATCTGGCTAGCTATATTGAGGATTCCTGCCAGGCCATGTTTAGTTTATTTTCTAGGAACATATATGCTCTGGGACAAGAAGAAATATCTAACTGACTTATAAAATTATCTAAGGAAACTTTTAGAAGGTGAATTTATTTTTTTTTTCTGACATTAAATGGGTTTGTTGCCTGGTAATCATATATGTTACATATTATTTCTAATAAATTACATAATTTTCCTTGTATAATTTGAGAGCAATCAGATTCTTCTATGACATGCTTATAACTTTGGACTACCTATAATTTCTTCACTGAAAAATATTAAGGCGACATGAGACTAGATCTTGAGCAAAAGTGTTATACCTAGATTATGACGATAGAGGCCAGTAAAACACTAGCTTTGTAATTTGCAAGACCAAATCATCTTGATAGAGGAAAGAATTATAAACATGTATGCCTCGTTCAACCCTAGGTATATTATCAAAATACTTTATTTTCATATGAAAGAGAAAATGAAAGAGCTTTTTAGAAATGTAAGTGTTTGGCACAAAACCTGAAGATCATATAAGAGCCCTGAGAATATGGTTAAGATTTAAACTTTCAGTTGTTAGTGAACATTTTTACTATTTTATAATAAAGACTTTTGAGGAAAAGTATTTTTTAATTTAGCTCCAGTTTTTTTCTATGAACTTTGAACACTAATAATAAGAATCTAGTCACCTCCAATGAATTCCTTTTATAGTAATACAATGAAATATGTGTAGTCCATTTACCATACGTTTTTTAACAAGCCTAAGAGCAATCAATTAAAAGGAGAAGCATATTTTAAGTTCATGAACACTTTTTTTTCCTCATCCACAGACCTGTCTCTCAAAGTAAAATTTTAATTGAATTTTGGTAGTGTTTTAGAAGGGTGAAGAGTGGATTTTTTAAAACTATTAGCATGTTATAGACTTTTTTCAATATAATTCATAACAGCATAATACAGGCTTATTTACTTTTGCCAAAATAAATATTGGCAAAATATATTGAAGCCTGACTAATTAGATTAGTGTTTAAAAATATGAACCTATTTTCATCTCAAAAATTTAGACAGGTCAGTGGAACAACCTTCAAAGCATAACAGCTGAAAAAAGGTTTTTTACGTAAAAGCATAAAAATCTGTTCAACATATGGTAGATCTAACTACATGGGTAATAAGAAAACAGTTATTTTTTTTTTTCATTTGGGATTTTTATATGCCTTTCTGATTTCAATTGTGATAAAATTTGGAACCATAAATGCTAAAGAATTGAAGTTCTCTACCTTTCTGCCAAATACTAACATAGCATTATTTTAGTTACTTATATCTTTTTCTCAGATAAGTTATTGCATATCAGAGGAGGGATGAAGAATGACCTTAGTAACAGGCTCACAGTAAGCTGTATGACAGTTTTTGTTGTCTGAAATAACATGTTGTGATGTTGTTATAATACTTTTTATTCCTATATATAAAACATTAAGACTTTATTCCATTCAAACTTTTTGTTCTTCAATCACAGTAAACAGAGGATAACACATGAAAGTGAGTTTGCACTTATGTTTAAAAGAAAAGAAAGCAAAATTCAGTTAATTTCAGTATGAATACATTTTTAAGCAATTGTCTAATAAATGACTCAAAATAGTTTATTAAAGATTTATTTGCCTCACTGCCCTAATCATGTATCATGAAAACAGTATCATGGTATATCTTCTTGATTTATGCACACAATTCTAAATCATTTAGTGTTCTCTACCTTCAGCCAATTTGCTGTGGATCCTCTTTTCATGAAGTCAGAAAATTATGTGGATAGAAATAAAACATTTAAATGATCATTCTTACTATTAACTTTATGTTAGTGATTTCAGTCATTTTCTGGGAAATAGCTAGAGTATTACAACTTTCTTTATGGCCCTTGATAATGACCTGTCCAATGGAAGGCCCTGTTGTACAAGACTGCATAGACTACAGTTATGATAAGAGTCAGAACAAGGTGGCTGCATATCATGTTTCCCAATAATTAAACATAAAGTAATTGTTTACTAGTTAGCATCCCTTCATTTCAATAACATGGAGAAAATAGATATATATTTCATATAAGAAACTATGGTGTAAATAGGTCTTCACTGGGGCAAGAGGAAAACTCATTCAAGATCTCTGAGTCAAAGCCTGAGAACCGATGTAGAAAGTCATTTATTTATTTGTGAATTGAACTAGTCTTAGAGTAGTGAATTAAGATTCAGTGTTTTTATACAGTAAACTTTATATTCATTGAAGTTTTTATTCTTGAGGTTTCCTCACTTTCTATGTCTGTGTATATATTTTAAAGACAAATGACCAGTAGCATATTCATCATATAGAAAAAAGATTTAAATATTAAAAAGAGAGTAAGAAGCTTGAATAAAGTTATCTTGTATCTTCAAGGTAGGTCAGTTTTGTTATTTCTTTATTCTACTTGGAGCTCAAGAACAAGGACTTTTGAACTGAGAATGAGCTTATTCACCTGAAAATGTCAGTAGGGTGAATAGTTCAACAAAAATTTTGGTGTATTTGGAACGAAGATCAATGAAGAACTTTTCAAGTGTTTCACTGGGAGGCACTAATGAGGCTGTTATCATTGGGCATTTTCTCTTAGTAACTCCCAAAATGCTAATAACATAATAGTATAGAATAAAATCCTAATAGAATAATCATTTTAGCCAACAACCTCGAATAGAAACTAACTTTTATTATGAGTGTGAAGGGGTCATTTTGTAAATGTTCCAAAGAAGTCAAGCAACAGTATGTCAATTTATTTAAAATTCAACTTTTTTTTTTTTTTTAATATCCACTTGACTAACCCCCTCACCTCTCTTACAGCTTTGCTCAAACCTCACCCTCTCTTTGAGGCTTACTTGACAAATGTATTTGCTACTGTGCCCTCTACCCTTCTAGTTTCCACAAATCCTTGCAGTTTGATTCCCATCTCCTTGCTTTATTTCTTCTCTTTTTCCCTGTACCACTGTTAAGACTAGACTTTCCAGAAAAGTATGACTTCTGTTAAATGTTGAACCTTCCAGCATAATAACTATGGTACTTGAAATATTAATAAGACGACTGTTTTCCAGGTTGGGACTGAGGTATCTCTAATAAGTTCTTCATCTAATTCAATCTTCACCAGAGAGAGAGAGAGATAAAAAGAGAGGGAGAAGCAGGCTCCCTACGGAGCAGGGAGCCAATGAGGGACTCTAACTCAGGCCCCTGCAATCATGACCTGAGTTGAAGGCAGGCATTTAACTGACTGAACCACCCAGGTGCCCCCACACTGAGAAATTTTAGTTAAAAAATACTTGTTAAGGAAATTTTTAAAAAGAGAAAAAAGTTGCTAATAAGGAAAAAAGTTTTCCTGTTCTCCCATGACCCAAAGCCTTTCATTGTTAAGCTGTTTGTGTGTCTCCTTTCACTAGTTCCTCTCTTTTAGTTATCATTTTTTTAGATTTATTTATTTATCAGAGAGAGAGAGAGGGAGCACAAGGAAGGGGAGCAGCAGAGGGAGAGGGAAAAGCAGGCTCCACGCTGAGCAGGGAGCCCGATGTGGGGCTCAATCTCAGGACCCTGGGATCATGACCTGAGCTGAAGGCAGACGCTTAACTCAATGAACTACCCAGGCATCCCTCCAGGTATCATTTGATGTCTGATTTTATGTTGTGATGTTTTTTTAACAGAACATAATAGCACAAGTACTTCCTGAATTACCATGAGGTCTTCAGCATCTTCATTTTTTTTTTTAAAGATTTGATTTTTTTTTTTTTATTTATTTGACAGCGAGAGAGAGAGATCACAAGTAGGCAGAGAGGCAGGCAGAGAGAGAGAGAGAGAGAGGGAAGCAGGCTCCCTGCCGAGCAGAGAGCCTTATATGGGACTCGATCCCAGGACCCTGAGATCATGACCTGAGCCGAAGGCAGCGGCTTACCCCACTGAGCCACCCAGGCGCCCCAGCATCTTCATTTTTAATTGTTGCATGTTACCGTATAAAGTGTGTGTACTATAATTTATTCCCTCACTTCCGTATTTCAATTCGTAGTTTGCCCGAAGAGGTTCTAGGTGTGCAGTCATCCTTAGCTCTAGTCCTATGCATATTACCATGCTTGTAGGAATTTTTGTAACTGTCAAGGAGAAGGTACTTGAAACCAAGAAAGAAAAGTGTTTATTTTTACCCCTTGCCTATTGGAGAAATCTGTGCTTCCATGTGTTATCAGAGTCTATAGAAGTTTCATTTATCTTACCCTCTTTCTATAGATTAGTTTTTGGAAATTTTCTAAATTTTCACAGAAATTCAGATAGGGTATATTTTATCCTGCCCTTTAGTTTCATTTTAAAGACAATAAATCCCCTTCAGAAGTTTTAAAAAATGTTTTCATATTGTTATTCATAATTGCTTTGCCTTTCTCCATAGTGCAAATCAACATTGTCTCATGCCATGTTTGTTTAAGTATATCCCATAATCATTACAATTCCCACTGATCTTTCAAAAACCTTTCTATGTAGCCACTCATTTGCATAAAATCTATTATTAACATGTTAAATAACTAAATATAACTCACGGTTTATTATTTCATCATGTTTCATATCTTAGCATGGCTACCAATACAATAGGAATAAATATTTTATAGGAATCAACATAACACTTTAAAATGCCATGAACCTTCCTCAATCCCCCTTTAGTTTTGTAGGACAATCAGTCCTATAGTTTTTAGTCTAATGTATACATTTACAAAACTCATTGTGTATTCCCTCAGAGAGCTGATAATAAGATACATTCAGGTAAAACTCTTCAAAAGATCCTTTCATCGAAGTGCTTAACCTGGCCCAGTTAAGAAGGACCCATCCCATTTGTCCATGACCTGTTTATTCAATAGTGTCATATTAACAATGCAATTACATTGGCCAGGATGATTCATGGGACAAATTAAAGCACTGAATAAAGTGTTATTGTAGTCATTACCCTTCATTGTAAGTGAGCATTTTCACGGCATTATATAAGTATTATGCAACATAAAGTTAATAGGGAAACAGTACTAACCATGTTTCTGCTTTTTTATTTTATTTATGTATATGAGTTTCCTTTGCTGTTTTAAGTAGTGAAATGAGTATAATGTATTATTGAAACCATTACTACAGAGTAATAATTTCTCATAGTCTGCTTAGGATTCATGCCCACTGTAGAATGATTGCATTTGTTGGTATGTTACAACTCTAATCTGCCCAGTGTTTTTAGAATACAAACATTGTATGCAAGAAGGAGAGTTTTGAACAAGTTGCGTTATTATCAGAATAGCTTTTAATGAACAGACCATTATACCTATGGTATAAATAGGTGCATATGACAAATGTCCTGCTTACTTTCTGCTTATTGTCCACTTACTGGCCATGGCAGCTCTAGCATTCCCTCACTACATCCTCACTGGCCTAACCAAGGAAATCTGAGAGTAATAATGTGGTGAGTCTGGCAAAATGGCAGGAAATAGAACTTACAAATTTGAAGATATATATCTTTGATTTTCTGAGCCCTCATTAAAATGTTATTAGTAATAATTATCAAAGCCATCTTAAGATCATTAAAATTTTAATAAACCAATATTTTTTTCAAAAGATTTTGAATCTTTTTTAAAAAAGATTTTAAATATTTCTTTAGTGATCTAAGTAAGAAGTTGCAAAAGATGCTACCATATAAAGAGCAATGTTTGACCATGTACAGCAGCTCTCCTTTTCTTCCACTAGTGCTTTTCATTAATTGGGGTTGCTTATTTTTTTTTTTTTTAAGATTTTATTTATTTGACAGACAGAAATCACAAGTAGGCAGAGAGACAGACAGAGAGAGGAGTAAGCAGGCTCCCTGCCGAGCAGAGAGCCTGATGCGGGGCTCAATCCCAGGACCCTGGGATCATGACCTGAACTGAAGGCAGAGGCTTTAACCCACTGAGCCACCCAGGCGCCCCAATTGGGGTTGTTTATTATTCTGTTTTCCAGACTCCCAAAATTAACAACATGTCTAAAAAACAAACAAACAAAAAACACTTTTAATAGAAATGAGTCTCACTGATTATCTAATACTCTGTCCAGCAAAAGAGAGGCAGAAATAAATATCATCTTCTTGCTTTCTAAAGGTTAAACCAAAAACCTAGGATGGCCAAGTTGAAGATTCACTTTTTTATTATCGCAAGCTGTTTGCAAGATAGTTAACACACACAGTTAAGTTAAATCAAAGAATGGTTTGAAAAAGCATAAGATTACTAAGTAAGTACATTTATGTTATGTCATACTTTTTTCAAATAGTGAAGTTTAATATATTTATATTGTAATTATGGCTATATTATGCTTAGTGTATATTTGTATCATATGGTCAAAATAAAATTTATGAAATATGCAATTATATAGATTTTGTTTTAATCTCACAGAAATAATCTTCAATTCTTTGAGAGACAGGCAGAGTGGCTTTGAGCTTTATCAGATGGTAGCTATCTGAATACTAAGACAAAAGTTGTTCCCTCTTTTCTTCCTCAAGATATTAAATCTTTTTTATAAAAATGTAATAATCATTCATTCATTTAGATAAAATCCTGGATTTATTATTTATTTATTTATTTATTATTTATTTATTTATTTATTATTTATTTATTTATTTATTATTATTTTGAAGTAATTTTTATTGAAATACAATCTACAAATAGATATGTGTATAGATCATACACATATATAATTATGTATATATTTTAAATATATACATAATTACAAATATATATATAGATATATATATACATATATATCTATATATATGTAGATATGTATATATCTATATATATACATATATATGTATGTAAGTATATAAAATATATATACATGTATCTTGGATATAAACTGCTTATCAGATATATGGTTTACCAACATTTTCTCCTATTTTTAATGATTTTATTTATTTATTTGATAGGGATCACAAGTAGGCAGAGAGGCAGGCAGAGAGAGAGGAGGAAGCAGGTTCCCCACTGAGCAGAGAGCCGGATGCGGACCTTGATCCCAGGATCCTGGGATCATGACCTGAGCCTAAGGCAGAGGCTTTAACCCACTGAGCCACCCAGGTACCTCAACATTTTCTTCTATTATATAGGCTACCTTTTCAGTTTATTGATTGTTTCTTGTGCTATGCAAAAGTTTTTTAGTTTGATGTAGTCCCACATGTTTGTTTTAGTTTCTATTGCCTGTGCTTTTGGTGTCTTATCTAAAAAAAATCATTGCCAAAACCAGTGTCAAGGAGTGTTTTCCTAGTATTTTCTCCTAGGAGTTTCAAGTTTTACATTTAATTCTTTAATCCATTTTGAAGTAATTTTTGTGAGTTATATAAGATAAAAGTCCGATTTTATTCTTTTGCATGAGAATATAAAGTTTACCAAACACAGTTTATAAAGAGACTATTCTTTCCCCATTGTATATTCTTGGCACCCTTATCAAAGATTAGGTGATATGGGCGCCTGGGTGGCTCAGTGGGTTAAGCCTCTGCCTTCGGCTTGGGTCATGATCTCAGGGTCCTGGGATCGAGCCCCACATCAGGTTCTCCACTCAGTGGGGAGCCTGCTTCCCTGCCTCTCTCTGCTTGCCTCTCTGCCTGCTTGTGATTTCTCTCTGTCAAATAAATAAATAAAATCTTTTGAAAAAAAAAAAAAAGATTAGGTGATAGTACGTATATAGGTTTATTTCTGGGTTCTCTTTCTATTCCACTGGTCTGTTTGCCTGTTTTAATCCCAGTACCATACTGGTTTGATTACTATAGTTTTGTAATATGCTTTGAAACCAAGAGGTGTGATGCCTCCAGCTTTGTTCTTCTTTCTTAAGATTGCTTTGGCTATTCAGAATCTTTTATGGCTTCATATAAATTTTAGGATTTTTTTTCTATTTCTGAAAAGATATGGAATTTTGATAGGGATTGCACTGAATCTGTAGATTGCTTTGGATAATATGCACATTTTAACAATATTAATTCTTCTGATCCAAAATCATGGGGTTTCTCTCCATATATTTGTCTTCAATTTCTTTTACCAATGTCTTAAAGTTTTCAGTATACAGGTCTTTCATCTCTTTTGTTAAATGTATGCTTAAGAATTTTAATGTTTCTGATACTATTACAAATGGGATTGCTTTCCTAATTTTTCTTCCAAATAGTTCATTATCAACATATAGAAATAAAACTAATTTTTACATGTTGACTTTTTATCCTGCAATTTCACCGAATTCATTTATTGTCCTATCAGTTATCCTATTATTGTCCTATCAGTTATTTAGGGTTTTCTATATAGAAAATCATGTCATCTTCAACTCAATAGCAAAAAAGCAAACCCAATTTAAAAATGTGCAAAGGGGGGGCCCTGGGTGGCTCTGTCGGTTAAGTGCTGCCTTTGGCTCAGGTCATGATCCCAGGGTTCTGGGATCAAATCCCACAATGGGCTCCCTACTCAGCAGAGAGCTTACTTCTCCCTCTCCCTCTGCCTGCTGTTCTGCTTACTTGTGCTCTCTATCTCCCTGTCAAATAAATAAATAAAATCTTTTAAAAAATTAAAAAAATAAAAGTGGACAAAGGACCTAAATAGATATTTCCCAAAGACATGCAAATGGCCAATATATACACGAACAAGTGCTCAATATAACTCATCATTAGAGAAATGCAATCAAAACCACAACAAAACATAACCTCACACCTATTAAGATGACTATTATCAAAATACAAGAGTTGGGGTATCTGGCTGGCTTAATCAGAAGTGCTTGCAACTCTTGATCCTGGGATCAGAAGTTTGAGCCCCACATTAGGTACAGAGATTACTTAAATAAATAAATGAACTTAAAAATAGATTGGAAAAAAAAAGACGAAAGTTAAAAAGTTGGTAAGGATGCAGAATAAGGAGAACTCTTTTACACTATTGGTGGGGATGTAAGATGGTATAGCCATTAGGGAAAACAGTAGGGCAGTTCCTCACAAAATTAAAAGTCAAACTACTGTATGACCCAACAATCCCATTCCTGAGTATATATCTAAGGAAATGAGATCAGTATCTCAAAGAGATATTATTAAGTATAGCTATGAAAATTACTTAAATGTCATTTGATGGATGGATGGATAGATGGACAGAGAAACTACACACACACAATGAAATATTAATCAGCCATTAAAAAGAAGGAATTTTTTTTTAAAAGGAAATCCTGTTGTTTACAACAACCTGATGAAACTGGAGCACATTATACTAAAGCCACTTTTTAAAGAACGTTTTTTGAGAAAGACAAATGCCGAATCTGCTCTCTCTGCTTGTGTTCCCTCTCTTGCTGTCTCTCGCTCTCTCTGTCAAATAAATAAATAAAATCTTTTTTAAAAATAAATTCAATAAATAAAACAAATCTAAAAATCAACCGAACAGTCTGATGGAAATGAGAATGGTAGTTACCAGGGACTGGGGCTAGGGAGAAAATGGAAGATATAGGTCAAAGGGTACAATTTTTTATAAGATGAATAAGTTCTGAAGATTTAATGTTCAGTATTGTGATTATAGGTAACAATACAGTATTATATATTTGAAATTTATTTATTTACTTATTTTTTAAAGATTTTATATATCTGACAGAGAGAGATCACAAGTAGGCAGAGAAGCAGGCAGAGAGAGGGGGAAACTGGCTTCCTGCTGAGCAGAGAACCCATCACGGGGCTGGATCCCTGGACCCCAAGATCATGATCTGAGTGGAAGGCAGAGGCTCAACCCACTGAGCCACCCAGGAGCCCCTATACTTGAAATTTAAAAAAGAACTATGTGAGGTGATGGATATGTTAATTATCTTAACCTTGGTAATTAATCTACAATGTATGTGTGTATCAAATAATCACATTGTATACTTTCAATATATAAATTATATCTGTCAACTGTTCCTCAATAAAATTGGAAAATATACACATATGTATATAAATAAATGTATTTAGAGATATGTACTTATGAATACAATGTATTTGATTTATATATTTATATGTGCTTACATATATACATATGCCACATATTATCTGTGCTAATATATATACAAAATATATATGAGCACAGAAACATATATTTTTCAGTAATAGCAGTAACTTTTTTACAGGAAGGTGGATAGACACTTCAGAAGCACTGGTTTCTGTCATAAGCCTTTCAGATTTGTTCAAGGGAGTGGCTGTTTTGGGCTCCTTCCTAGTAGTAGTCAAAAAGGACAAATGACTGAAGTCTATCCAAGGCATCATATAGAACCATTTTGTCTCTTACTTTGTTTTTGGCTCTTTTCTTTTTCCACTCAGCAATTCCTTTCTTGGACGTTTTCATTAGTATTTGCTTTGGAACAATAATAGCCACATTTAGGGGAGAAGTTGCTGTATCATTTACTGAAGTTGGAGCATGTTTGTAGTTGCCTTTAGTTAACAGCATCCTAGCCTAGGTATTGCTCTACCAGGACCAGCTGTTTTCAGTGCAACAATATCATCTTGATTTCACTTTTATAGACTCAGGATGCTGAGTTTTTCCTGTGGATAAAGATATACATTTAGAATATTTTTGTATCAAGGATTTTGATGCTTTGATTTTCCACAGATTAAAAATATTTATAAAAACCTAGCAGCAATGTCTACAATAGCCAAACTATGGAAAGAACCTAGATGTCCATCAACAGATGAATGGATAAAGAAGATGTGGTATATATACACAATGGAATACTATGCAGCCATCAAAAGAAATGAAATCTTGCCATTTGCGACGACGTGGATGGAACTAGAGCGTATCATGCTTAGTGAAATAAGTCAATCGGAGAAAGACAACTATCATATGATCTCCCTGATATGAGGACATGGAGAAGCAACATGGGGGGGTAGGGGGATAGGAGAAGAATAAATGAAACAAGATGGGATTGGGAGGGAGACAAACCATAAATGACTCTTAATCTCACAAAACAAACTGGGGGTTGCTGGGGGGAGGTGGGATTGGGAGAGGGGGAGCGGGCTATGGACATTGGGGAGGGGAGGCGAACCATAAGAGACTATGGACTCTGAAAAACAACCTGAGGGTTTTGAAGGGTCAGGGGTGGGAGGTTGGGGCAACCTGAGGGTTTTGAAGGGTCAAGGGTGGGAGGTTGGGGGAACAGGTGGTGGGTAATGGGGAGGGCACGTTTTGCATGGAGCACTGGGTGTTGTGCAAAAAGAATGAATACTGTTATGCTGAAAAAATAAATAAAATGGAAAAAAAAATTTATAAAAACCTGATGAACTTTTTCTTTTTTTTTTTTTTTTTGGTTAGTTTTAATTGTATACTCAAGGCGTGGGGGAGAAGCAGAGAGAGAGGGACAAGTAGACTCCATGCTGAGCTGAGCACAGAGCCCAAGGTGGGGCTTGATCTCACAACCCTGAGATCAGGACCTGAGCTGAAACCAAGAGCCCACACTCAATTGACTGAGCCACCAGGCGCCCCGTACAACTGATAAACTTTTAAATAAAGGTATAAATACAGGAAAATCCTATGTTCTTTTTACATTGAGAAACTATTTAGAAGATTTGTGCCCTTTAGCAAAACTCTCAGATAAAATATACTTTCTATTTGAGTAACAAAATTTCTTAATTTGATATTTTAAACTACAAGATGAGTACGAATTACAATGTTATTTCAAATAAGGGTAATGAATTTCCCTGACTTCTAGTTTGGGAGCCAGTTGTTTCATTTCTCTACCTCTCATGCCTTTCAAATTCCCACTGAAATGATCAAAAGAATATTAAAACATTTAAAAGATGATTAATGCCCATTGTTTGTAATGGTGTGAGTCTATGCTCCCTTGAAAACAATGTTAGTGGGAAGATAAATTGTGCCAATTTAAAAGAACAGTTTAACAACATATGTAAAAAATAATAAGAGGATATTAGAAGTGTGCAAATATGCATGCCCAAAGATACTTACACATAATTACTTATAACAGTGAACAAAAATACAGGCAGAAACAAACAAAAAAACTCCCAGCAGATTGTTAAAATAATCTATGCCTTAAATGTACATTACATTGCTTTAAAAATGTAATAATGAAGACCATAGTAAACTAGTCAGTCATTTAAGACATAAGTATACGCATTGAGTTAAAGAAGCACCCAAATACGTGTGTGTGCCTATGTGTGTATTTTTATAAGTCCAAAAAATATGTGCTAAAATTAATTTGTTTTGGTAATTAAAGAGACAAATTATAGAGTAGTCTTATAAGAGGTTTTGAACTTTGTAAACTTATTTTCAATGAGTAAATATATATTACTTTTATTGGAAACTAAAAGAAATGAGTGTCCATCTTCAAAAATATAGATACATATGCAATTTAGTGTTTAGATATTATGAATTTATCCATCTAATTTATTCATAATTTTATTACAGATCTTCCTTGCCTACTTGAGGCCAGACGAGGGTAGGTCACAAGGATCAAGAAGTAAGATGCGGATAAGGATGAATTTGAGGAGTAGGGGTTAGGTGAGGTTATTGTGCACTGGAGATTTGTCGAGATTAGTTATGACCATAAAGGGCAAACATGAGGCTTATTGTTTTCCATAAATATTTTCTGAGAACTTATTTTATTGATTTATTTTTTAGTCCTGTGTGACTTCTTTAGCTTTATCAGAAGTACTTAAAGTAAATGTTCAAACAGACTGAAGGCACGGATCATTGACAGGGTTGCAGGATTCTGCTCTAGCAGGCAAGAGAGTACGGAAAGGCAGAGGCACTGCATTTCTATGGTTAGTGTCCCTGGAGGGCAGTTTCTCCGATAAAGTCTTTGGTTTCTAGATCTTTAAGACAGTCTCTTTATGTTTCTCTGAGTATTGAAGAGCCTCTCTGATGTGTATCAAGCAAATACTCCAGAGGCTCTCCAAGGCACTTTTGTGACTACATACCACATGACTTAGCTCAGGGCTATGCTTGTCCCCAAATTTCCTGGCAGGACAATTAAGATTCACTTTGTCATTTGAGACTTTTATCATCTGGGGGTGGGTGAAGAATACAATGCTTAACAGTCTGAATTTGAATACTGCTTCTACCACTTTCTTGTTCTGAATCCTTGAGCAAACCTTCACTTTTCTGAGCCTAAGATCCTCTCTTTTAGATGCAGATAACAATATTATTTACTTCATTGGAGTTTTGTGAGGATTAAATAAGGTAATATATGGAGAGAACTTAGAACTATGACTGGTATATATACTATATGCTTAATATTTCTTTAAGAAATATATTTTCTTTTTTTCCTAAAGATTTTATTTATTTATTTGATGGAGAGGGCGAGAGAGCACAAGCAGAGGGACTAGTAGAAAGAAAGGGAGAAGTAGACTCCCTGCAGAGTAGGGAGTCTGATGTGGGGCTCTATCCCAGAACTCTGGGATCATGACCTGAGCCAAAGGCAGACACCTAACCATCTCAGCCACTCAGGCACCCTAAGAAATATATTTTCAAATATATTTTAAAAAGTATAGGATGTAACCAAAACACTAATTGTTTTTCCAATGCAAATAATAGACTTTCAATGAAAATAATCTTATGCTAAATACTCTATGGGGCAAATTTGTGCTAATGGATACCAAGGATCAAGACAACAAAGCTGTTAATTTTTTTTTTATTTTTTTTCAAAGCTGTTAATTTTTAGAGGAAAAAAATGATACAACATTCTTCATTTTGTGCCTTTATTATTTTTTTTCCATTTTATTTATTTTTTCAGCGTAACAGTATTCATTCTTTTTGCACAACACCCAGTGCTCCATGCAAAACGTGCCCTCCCCGTTACCCACCACCTGTTCCCCCAACCTCCCACCCCTGACCCTTCAAAACCCTCAGGTTGTTTTTCAGAGTCCATAGTCTCTTATGGTTTGCCTCCCCTTCCAAATTTTTTTTTTTAATAAACATATAATGTATTTTTATCCCCAGGGGTACAGGTCTGTGAATCGCCAGGTTTACACACTTCACAGCACTCACGATAGCACTTACCCTCCCCAATGTCCATAGCCCCCTCCCCCTCTCCCAATCCCACCTCCCCCCAGCAACCCCCAGTTTGTTTTGTGAGATTAAGAGTCATTTATGGTTTGTCTCCCTCCCAATCCCATCTTGTTTCATTTATTCTTCTCCTATCCCCCTACCCCCCCATGTTGCTTCTCCATGTCCTCATATCAGGGAGATCATATGATAGTTGTCTTTCTCCGATTGACTTATTTCACTAAGCATGATACGCTCTAGTTCCATCCACGTCGTCGGAAATGGCATGATTTCATTTCTTTTGATGGCTGCATAGTATTCCATTGTGTATATATACCACCTCTTCTTTATCCATTCATCTGTTGATGGACATCTAGGTTCTTTCCATAGTTTGGCTATTGTAGACATTGCTGCTATAAACATTCGGGTACACGTGCCCCTTCGGATCACTATGTTTGTATCTTTAGGGTAAATACCCAGTAGTGCAATTACTGGGTCATAGGGTAGTTCTATTTTCAACATTTTGAGGAACCTCCATGCTGTTTTCCAGACTGGTTGCACTAGCTTGCATTCCCACCAACAGTGGAGGAGGGTTCCCCTTTCTCCACATCCTCTCCAGCATCTGTCATTTCCTGACTTGTTCATTTTAGCCATTCTGACTGGTGTGAGGTGATATCTCATTGTGGTTTTGATTTGTATTTCCCTGATGCCGAGTGACGTGGAGCACTTTTTCATGTGTCTGTTGGCCATCTGGATGTCTTCTTTGCAGAAATGTCTGTTCATGTCCTCTGCCCATTTCTTGATTGGATTGTTTGTTCTTTGGGTGTTGAGTTTGCTAAGTTCCTTATAGATTTTGGATACTAGCCCTTTATCTGATATGTCGTTTGCAAATATCTTCTCCCATTCTGTCAGTTGTCTTTTGGTTTTGTTAACTGTTTCCTTTGCTGTGCAAAAGCTTTTGATCTTGATGAAATCCCAATAGTTCATTTTTGCCCTTGCTTCTCTTGCCTTTCCCGTTGTTCCTAGGAAGATGTTGCTGCGGCTGAGGTCGAAGAGGTTGCTGCCTGCATTCTCCTCAAGGATTTTGATGGATTCCTTTCTCACATTGAGGTCCTTCATCCATTTGGAGTCTATTTTCGTGTGTGGTGAAAGGAAGTGGTCCAATTTCATTTTTCTGCATGTGGCTGTCCAATTTTCCCAGCACCATTTATTGAAGAGGCTGTCTTTTTTCCATTGGACATTCATTCCTGCTTTGTCAAAGATGAGTTGACCATAGAGTTGAGGGTCTATTTCTGGGCTCTCTATTCTGTTCCACTGATCTATGTGTCTGTTTTTGTGCCAGTACCATGCTGTCTTGATGATGACAGCTTTGTAATAGAGCTTGAAGTCCGGAATTGTGATGCCACCAACTTTGGCTTTCTTTTTCAATATTCCTTTGGCTATTCGAGGTCTTTTCTGGTTCCATATAAATTTGAGGATTATTTGTTCCATTTCTTTGAAAAAAAATGGATGGTATTTTGATAGGGATTGCATTAAATGTGTAGATTGCTTTAGGTAGCATAGACATTTTCACAATATTTATTCTTCCAATCCAGGAGCATGGAACATTTTTCCATTTTTTTGTGTCTTCCTCAATTTCTTTCATGAGTACTTTATAATTTTCTGTGTATAGATTCTTAGTCTCTTTGGTTAGGTTTATTCCTAGGTATCTTATAGTTTTGGGTACAATTGTAAATGGGATTGACTCCTTAATTTCTCTTTCTTCAGTCTTGTTGTTGGTGTACAGAAATGCAACTGATTTCTGTGCATTGATTTTATATCCTGACACTTTACTGAATTCCTGTACAAGTTCTAGCAGTTTTGGAGTGGAGTCTTTTGGGTTTTCCACATATAGTATCATATCATCTGCGAAGAGTGATAGTTTGACTTCTTCTTTACCAATTTGGATGCCTTTAATTTCTTTTTGTTGTCTGATTGCTGAGGCTAGGACTTCTAGTACTCTGTTGAATAGCAGTGGTGATAATGGACATCCCTGCCGTGTTCCTGACCTTAACGGAAAAGCTTTCAGTTTTTCTCCATTGAGAATGATATTTGCGGTGGGTTTTTCATAGATGGCTTTGATAATATTGAGGTATGTGCCCTCTATCCCTACACTTTGAAGAGTTTTGATCAGGAAGGGATGCTGTACTTTGTCAAATGCTTTTTCAGCATCTATTGAGAGTATCATATGGTTCTTGTTCTTTCTTTTATTAATGTGTTCTATCACATTGATTGATTTGCGGATGTTGAACCAACCCTGCAGCCCTGGAATAAATCCCACTTGATCGTGGTGAATAATCCTTTTAATGTACTGTTGAATCCTATTGGCTAGTATTTTGGCCAGATTTTTGCGTCTGTGTTCATCAAGGATATTGGTCTGTAGTTCTCTTTTTTGGTGGGATCCTTGTCTGGTTTTGGGATCAAGGTGATGCTGGCCTCATAGAATGAGTTTGGAAGTTTTCCTTCCATTTCTATTTTTTGGAACAGTTTCAGGAGAATAGGAATGAGTTCTTCTTTAAATGTTTGGTAGAATTCCCCTGGGAAGCCGTCTGGCCCTGGGCTTTTGTTTGTTTGGAGATTTTTTTTTTTTAATTTTTATTTTTATTTTTTTTGTTTGGAGATTTTTGATGACTGTTTCAATCTCCTTACTGGTTATGGGCATGTTCAGGTTTTCTATTTCTTCTTGGTTCAGTTGTGGTAGTTTATATGTCTCTAGGAATGCATCCATTTCTTCCAGATTGTCAAATTTGTTGCTGTAGAGTTGCTCATAGTATGTTCTTATAATTGTCTGTATTTCTTTGGTGTTAGTTGTGATCTCTCCTCTTTCATTCATGATTTTATTTATTTGGGTCCTTTCTCTTTTCTTTTTGATGAGTCTGGCCAGGGGTTTATCAATCTTACTGATTCTTTCAAAGAACCAGCTCCTAGTTTCATTGATTTTTTCTATTGTTTTTTTGGTTTCTATTTCATTGATTTCTGCTCTGATCTTTATGATTTCTCTTCTCCTGCTGGGTTTAGGGTTTCTTTCTTGTTCTTTCTCCAGCTCCTTTATGTGTAGGGTTAGGTTGTGTACTTGAGACCTTTCTTGTTTCCTAAGAAAGGCTTGTACCACTACATATTTTCCTCTCAGGACTGCCTTTGCTGTGTCCCACAGATTTTGAGCTGTTATGTTTTCATTATCATTTGTTTCCATGAATTTTTTCAATTCTTCTTTAATTTCCTGTTTAACCCATTCATTCTTTAGAAGGATTCTGTTTAGTCTCCATGTATTTGGGTTCTTTCCAGCTTTCCTCTTGTGATTGAGTTCTAGCTTCAGAGCATTGTGGTCTGAAAATATGCAGGGAATGATCCTAATCTTTTGATACCGGTTGAGACCTGATTTGTGACCCAGGATGTGATCTATTCTGGAGAAGGTTCCATGTGCACTAGAAAAGAATGTGTATTCTGTTGCTTTGGGATGAAATGTTCTGAATATATCTGTGATGTCCATCTGGTCCAGTGTGTCATTTAAGGCCTTTATTTCCTTGTTGATCTTTGGCTTGGATGATCTGTCCATTTCAGTGAGGGGAGTGTTAAAGTCCCCTACTATTATTGTATTATTATTGATGTGTTTCTTTGATTTTGTTATTAATTGGTTGATATAGTTGTCTGCTCCCACGTTAGGCGCACAGATATTTAAAATTGTTAGATCTTCTTGTTGGACAGACCCTTTGAGTAGGATATAGTGTCCTTCCTCATCTCTTATTATAGTCTTTGGTTTAAAATCTAATTGATCTGATATAAGGATTGCCACCCCAGCTTTCTTCTGATGCCCATTAGCATGGTAAATTGTTTTCCACCCCCTCACTTTAAATCTGGAGGTGTCTTCGCGTCTAAAATGAGTTTCTTGTAGGCAACATACTGATGGGTTTTGTATTTTTATCCATTCTGATACCCTGTGTCTTTTGATTGGGGCATTTAGCCCATTAACATTCAGGGTAACTATTGAGAGATATGAATTTAGTGCCATTATTAGCCTGTAAGGTGACTGTTACTGTATATTGTCACTGTACCTTTCTGATCTACTACTTTTAGGCTCTCTCTTTGCTTAGAAGACCACTTTCAAGATTTCCTGTAGAGCTGGTTTGGTGTTTGCAAATTCTTTCAGATTTTGTTTGTCCTGGAAGCTTTTTATCTCTCCTTCTATTTTCAATGATAGCCTAGCTAGATAGAGTATTCTTGGCTGCATGTTTTTCTCGTTTAGTGCTCTGAATATATCATGCCAGCTCTTTCTGGCCTGCCAGGTCTCTGTGGATAAGTCTGCTGCCAATCTAATATTTTTACCATTGTATGTTACAGACTTCTTTTCCCGAGCTGCTTTCAGGATTTTCTCTTTGTCACTAAGACTTGTAAATTTTACTATTAGGTGACGGGGTGTGGACCTATTCTTGTTGACTTTGAGGGGGGATCTCTGCATCTCCTGGATTTTGATGCTTGTTCCCTTTGTCATATTAGGGAAATTCTCTCCAATGATTCTCTCCAATAGACCTTCTGCTCCCCTCTCTGTTTCTTCTTCTTCTGGAATCCCAATTATTCTAATGTTGTTTCATCTTATGGTGTCACTTATCTCTCGAATTCTCCCCTCATGGTCCAGTATCTGTTTGTCCCTCTTTTGCTCGGCTTCCTTATTCTCTGTCATTTGGTCTTCTATATCACTAATTCTTTCTTCTGCCTCATTTATCCTAGCAGTGAGAGCCTCCATTTTTGATTGCACCTCATTAATAGCTTTTTTGATTTCAACTTGGTTAGATTTTAGTTCTTTCATTTCTCCAGAAAGGGCTTCAATATCTCCAGAGAGGGTTTCTCTAATATCTTCCATGCCTTTTTCGAGCCCGGCTAGAATGTTAAGAATCGTCATTCTGAACTCTTGATCTGACATATTACCAATGTCTGTGTTGATTAGGTCCCTAGCCTTCGGTACTGTCTCTTGTTCTTTTGTTTGTGGTGATTTTTTCCGCCTTGTCATTTTGTCCAGATAAGAGGATATGAAGGAGCAAATAAACTACTAAAAGGGTGGCAAAGACCCCAGAAAAATGCTCTGTAACCAAATCAGAAGAGACCCCTAATTGTGGGGGGGAGAAAGGGGATAAAAACAGGTTCTGAAAAAAAAAAAGAAAAAAAAAGGAAAAAAAAAGAAAAAAATTTAAAAAATAAAACAAATAAAAAATATAAAAAAGAAAGAAAAAATATATATATTTAGATGAACTAGTCAAAAAACGTTAAAAAAGAAAAGGGTAAAAGTTTTAAAAAATTTAGCAGAAGAAGAAAAAAGAAAAAAGAAAAAAAAATTGAAAAAAAGAAAAAAAAAATTGAAGTAGCCGCAAGACTAAAGAATCATGGGGAGAAAGCCATGAGTTCCGTGCTTTGCTTTCTCCTCCTCCGGAATTGCTCTGTTGTCTTAGGAATTGAACCTGCTTTCTCCTTGATAGATGAACTTCGTCCTGGCTGGATATTTTGTTGATCTTCTGGGGGAGGGGCCTGTTGTAGTGACTCTCAAGTGTCTTTGCCCGAGGCGGGATTGCACTGCCCTTACTAGCGGCCGGACTAAGTAATCGGCTCGGGTTCGCTTTTGGGAGCTTCTGTTCCCTGAACGCTTTCCGTAGAGTTCCGGAGGACGGGAATGAAAATGGCGGCCTTCCAGTCTCCGGCCCGGAGGAGCCGAGAGCCTGGGCCCCACTCCTCAGTGCGCCCCCAGAGGACAGCACCCAATCACTCCCATATCCCCAGCCTCTAGCCGCGCTCCGAGCTCACCCAACCCGCGACCAGTTCAAGGTAACCCCGAGCTGAGAGTTCAGTCCTCGGCTCTGTCTCTGCAGCTGGTTTCTCTGTTCTAATACCTGCGAGCTCTCCGACACTCTGACACCCCCGATCCTTCTGTGACCCTGCGGGGCCTGGGGCCACGCTGACCCTGCGTGGGCTTCACCCTGGTTTAGCCTCTGGAGCAATGTCCCTCAGTGGAACAGACTTTTAAATGTCCTGATTTTGTGCTCCGTTGCTCCGCCACTTGCCGGGAGCCGGCCCCTCCCCCCGTGGTCTATCTTCCCGTCGTTTTAGATTCACTTCTCCGCCAGTCCTACCTTTCAGAAAGTGGTTGATTTTCTGTTTCTAGAGTTGCTGTTCTTCTCTTCGCTCTCCTGTTGGATTTGTAGGTGTTTGCAATGTTTAGATAAGCTATCAAGCTGATCTCCTGCTACCTGATGTAGTCTCAGGCTGCTACTTCTCCGCCATCTTGACTCCTCCTCCCTTGTGCCTTTATTTTTAATTGTGTAATACTGTTATGGAGGTTATTGTTTTTTTTTTTTTAAAGATTTTATTTATTTATTTGACAGAGAGAGATCACAAGTAGGCAGAGAGGCAGGCAGAGAGAGAGGAGGAAGCAGGCTCCCCACGGAGCAGAGAGCCCGATGCGGGGCTCGATCCCAGGACCCTGAGATCATGACCTGAGCCGAAGGCAGCGGCTTAATCCACTGAGCCACCCAGGCGCCCCGAGGTTATTGTTTTTAAAGTGTAAGAAAATACAGGTTATTTTACGTGTAGTCAGTATGTTATTGTCAGGAACTGTTTTAATTGTGTAATTAAACTAAAACGAGATTTGCTAAAGTATCTGAGTATATTGGACAGTACTGTCATTAGAGAAATACATCATGGAAACAATTCCCTGAGAAATATAGTGGATTAATATATTATCTAACTGAGATGTTGCCATAAAGATGTATCAGAAAAACACATCCAAATGAATCACTCAGAAGCTATTATTCCAAAATGAAAATTAAACAGGCAATGTTTGTCATCCTTCCTCAGTCCTAATTGTGCCTGATGTTGGCTACATTACTATACTTACCATGTGTTATTTGTTCTTTTCCTATTTTTACAGTCTTTCTTTTCACTCATACCTCCTCTTTCTCTCCTTATAAATTGTTTTTTACAATGAAGACCCTTTTGAATTTTGTTCTTTTACTTCTACTTCCTTCCCTTTGTGAAATGATTTTGCTTTTGCAACTCTGTGGTTATGTTTCTCTAATCAAGATCTCTTGCCTAGTTTTGGATCCCAATTTCTTTTTTTTTTTCTTTAAGATTTTGTTTATTTATTTGACAGAGAGAGAGATCACAAGTAGGCAGAGAGGCAGGCGGTGGGGGGGGGAGCAGGCTCCCCACCGAGCAGAGAGCCTGATGCGGGGCTCGATCCCAGGACCCTGAGATCATGACCTGAGCTGAAGGCAGAGGCTTAACCCACTGAGCCACTCAGGTACCCCTGGATCCCAATTTCTATACCAATTTAATATTACCGTATATCAGCACTAGCTACTATGTCACCGAAACTCATTGTGATTCAATCCAAATCCTTTACCTACTCCCACAAATTAGTTCCCATACTCCCGTGAGTTTCTTTAGTTTTGGCAACTATACCTTCTAACCCATTCTAGTCCATGTGCTAATAATGACTCGGGGAACACTGAGCCTTAAGCTTCAAGCAGTGATCTCTATCTTGAGTATTTGCTCAGACTTTGCTCCTCTTCTTTCAATTGGCCAGCTATCACCTCCTCTCATCACTTTATCTGTGTTCCTTTGGGTAAGAATTGCAACTGGTGGTGGGTTGTAGGCTTATGTTATTTTGGTAAATGATAGAATGTGCTTGATACATAGTATGCGCTTAATAAATGTTAGATGTTATAAATTTCTTTCTAGCTTTTCTCTTGGTACTAACTCACTTCACTTCTCATGCACCTCTCCTGTTTTCTGCATATTTTATATGTTTACATGTTTACATATACATTTTTCATATTTTACATATTTGCCACACCTTCCACTCAAGCAATGTTCAGTGACTTTGCTTCAGTACCACCTGCATTGTTTGGACTAGCAAATGACAGCCACTATTATTGTTCCAGTTTTTAAATCTTGAAAACTGGTGGGCATTTTAACTTCATCAAATAAATTATCATACATAAATATTTATACTTAAATTTACCATTTTCTACTGCATAAAATTCTAAGGAATTACCTTATAAAGAAAGCACTTATCTCAAGATTATTACTGCTTTGGATACATAAAGGTATTGCATATTGCAGAGTAGGATGTGAGAAACATTGCCCTGAGTGTATGTGTAATTGGATAAAGAGGACATAGACATTACTGCCTCTCCTCAAGTAACAGGACCCCAGTGGCTACATCAGCTTCTTTCTACTGCCAACTAGGCCAATTCTACACAGTGATGAGTAGAGCTAAAAAAAAAAAAAATAATTAGATGGGGAATATAGATAAAATACATAGATCCCTGCCCTAGGAAAGGACATTTAAGGTTAGCTACCCTAATAAATTCTTGGAAAATTCAGGCATATGTACATATTTATATTAAGTTGAAATGAAATTGATATTAATAAGAATCATACTTATTGGTTTGCACTTTTGGAAATTATATAGGAAATTATTTGTTGATGTAGAATATTATTTTAAGGACTCAGTATACATAAACCTGTAAAGTACCCTCCTGTTATATCTGAGTTGGCTCATGACCTGCTTTAACAAATAGAATGCAGAGGAATCAAAGTGAGCCTATTAAGGATCAAGCCATAAAGAATTATGGTCTAGCAGATTATGCTTTTGTGAGGGTATACCAGCCAACCTGGAAGAAGTCTGACTGCCCCAAAGCTCCCTCTTCCATACTGTGAGGAATTCAACCTACCCCTGGAGAGACCATGTAAAGAATAACTAAAGACCCTAGACAGCAGCTTCTGCTGAGTTTTGGGGGACAGCCTGCACTAACTCTCAAGAAGTATGAGAGAGGCCACTAAGAAGTAGATTGTCCAGCCACAGTAAAGCCACCCTGTTGATCTCATGAGGGACATAAATGAGAAGTCACTGCCCAAATGGCAGAACTGCAAGCAAATAAAGGTTGTAGTTTTTAGTCACTTAAGTTTTGAGAAAATTTGTCATGCAGTCGTAGATAACAAAAACAATTTTTTCTGTGTATATGAGGCATTTAAATTAAGCTATGACTGCCAGAGTTAATGTGATTTCTTTTGAAATACACTTTAAAAGTACATTTGTGAAGTTTTCAAGTAGTAAGGTAAATTGTTTTTTGTTATTACACCTTGCTGTGAGATTTATGGCTAATAACAATTCTAGATGTATGGAGTAATTTATAGTTGTATGACTAGGACATTGAAGTAGGAACTTGCCTGTTTAACTATTAGTTTGATATACAGCATAATTAACTAAGTGGTAGCAATAAAATTACATAGCCATGTCATAATTCATTTGGTGTTCATACACCATGTCCAATTTTTTCTGCATTAACCTTTAACCTGTATTTTATCATTCACATTATGACTTTGTACAAACAGATGCTCATTTTATTTTATTTTTTAATTCCATGAGGGATCTGGCATGATTATTTATGCAACTATCTTAATAAGATGTAGCTTTAGGACATTGTTATTGAAAAAGAATGAAATTGCTACTGAAAATACTTTAATATAAAAAAGATTGATACTTCAAAATGAATGTAAGAATAAATTATTAAATTATAGCATTATTTAAAAGTGAATCATAACGTATATGCACACATAATAACAGAGAAATAAAAGGAATAAGAAGAGGAAAATAACTCTTGGTCATACTTATATAACCACTTGAAAAGCATATTTGTGTAGGGCGATGTAGGAGACATTGTCATCAGCCAATGTTCCCTAATGACCAATCTGTCCTTTTTTGAATGTGGATGTTCTGGTGGGTAGATGATCAGATCACGTCAATTATCTACTTTCTTTAGAATTAAAATACAGAATTTGAAAAGATGGAAGGAAACGATAAACAGAACATGATTTTTCTTATCTATAATATTTCCTTTTTCATTTATGTCTATAAAACACTTAAGTAGAAATGTATGTAACAGAAGCAAAAATAAATAAAGATAATCTTATTTCAAGTTTTTTTAAATATATATATTTAAAAAAAGAAAACCTGTACTCTAAAGTGAGTGACTTTTCCTTTATTCAATTAGGCCAATAGGTTAGCATTTACTAGGCTGCAATTTTCTTTTCCTGAAAATGATTCAATTCTCTGTGTAAAACAATTAGTTTGGTAATTTAGATGTTTTGTTGAGACATTCAGATGGCTTCATGCTTATGTAAATAGATATATTTGTGTACACCATTTTACTTCTCCTTTATTTTTTCTTAATTTTTATTTAAGGGATATTTTCCAAACATAAATGAGGCAGGGCTGAAAATGTTACAGTGCAAGGATGATCATGTATCTTAGATTTGTGTGCTCTCACTGTATCAATGTTCTTTCATTTTCCCCAAGCTTAGAAAGCACTTACTTTATTTTATATATTTGCCTTTTCTGTTCATAATTATTTTACCTGTGCTCTTTAGTACTCTGTTGGAAGAAACTGGAACTAATAATAATTTTGATTCATAGTACAAATAAATTTCTAGTGATCATAATTAAGAAACTACCCTGATTCTTACTTGACATAGCTCTACAGAGGTTTTGTTGATTGTAGCAAAAATAACTTCTTTTTCAATTTCCTTAATTTCTTGCAGTTTCTATTTAGAGAGTGATAACTCTTAAAAACTGCCACTAAGGCTCTATTATGGTTCTGCTGGGGGTTTAACTTATTAGATTTGGACCTAACCTTATCAAACGAGCTTCTAACTAATGATTATACTCTAAAGACCACTTTCACACTAATTGGCTTTCCCTGTTTAATTGTTTTACAAAATTGATAATTTAGTAGAAATATAATAAGCCTTTAATATTTTAGATAATTTGGCCCCTTTGTGGTCTTTAGAGGGTTCTCACTTAATAGAAAATTGGAATGCACATTGTGAAATTTAGGTCTTGCTTTCAGCACATGATTTGTAAAGACTACAGGACAGTATAAAGAAGATATTGACAATGCTATGATTTTGTCATAGATGTTGAAATGGTTATGCTGAATGTTACATATTTTATCTTAAATTTTGAACTGCATAAGAACACTAATTGGAAAGTATTTGGTGGGGGTATTTTAAATAATAATGCAAGTTTTAAAAGGACTTTTAAAAAATTTTAATTTTCAATAGAGGCAAAAATCTACTTCTATTTCCCACTTCATACATTAAATTTGTGTCATTATTTACCCAGTTTTACTTTACAATAGCAGAACATGTTTCCTGATTTCCAGAATAGTACATTCTGCTGAACCATTCTAATATACCACTTTGAAGATTCTTGAGTTATTTTAAAATATTTATTGGCACTGCTTATTTTTGAATCTCAGATGAAGAGTTGCTCTGAATGTTTTTCCTAATATTTGCTCATGAAGTTGTAGTATGTGCTAGAAAATTACTTACTGCATTGTTTTTTAATAGTTTTTATGTCCTTACCAGCATTAGGAAATGAGTGCTGTAAGGACAAAACCCTGTGCTAGTTTAGCAGAAACTGCCTTGGGGCTTGCTAGGACCTTCTATCCCAATAAAGCACTCTGTTTTCCCAGGTGGGACTGGAAATGGGAAATCAAAAACAGATAAGCTCAACAATATAAAGTGTAGTAAATACACCTTGATTATGTTTCTCTTTTGAGCAAAAAACATAAAGTATTTTTATTAGGATAATATGTTTCTCTTTTGAGCAAAAAACATAAAGTATTTTTTTATTAGGACAGAATATAAAACAGAGAATGACCATTCTACCATGTTATGATGTGAACAAACTACCACAAGTTTTGTCATGCTATGTCCATGAAATAAAGGTTGTTTATTAGAAAGGTAATGGAATTAAAAAAAAAAACAACCCTTAAAACTGTTCACCCTTTTCTACTTTCTTTGGTGAAATTTGGAATAATATTCTTTTGGTTGCTGGATTCATTTTTCTTAAAGTTTCATGTATACACATGAGAGTTAATTTTAGATTTAATGACAAAGTGAAATAGCTCTTATTACCATACTTTTAAGCATTTACTGAGAGTAAAATAGTATTAAAGACTAAAGGATAAAATAATAGCCATATTTCATACAAACAAATCAGAGATCAAATATATTGACAATTTTTAAAAGGAAATTGTTTAATCTTGAAGTCAATTTTTCTCTTCTTTATAGAGTTTCCCCCAAATTTAGGCGTGCATTTTCTTCCTTTTGACACTAATTCTATCTACACACCCTCAGAAGCAGACCTAGTTTCCAAATACTTTAAAATAGCCCCAAATTTCAGAAAACCAACATACAGAATTTTGAATAATACAACTGTAGATATGATTTAGATGTAGTTCAGAATATTGTACAGCATGATCCATAGGGTACATCCCACCAGATACACCATCTAATCTCAGAACCCAGCAAATGCCATCAATAAAGCAAGAAGCGAAGTTAATTACAGGCTTCCATTCAGGGTCCTTTTGCCACTGGTGGCCCATTATAATGAATCATTCTTCAAATTGAGAAGAGATTGATGGAAATTTTATAAACTTTTCACTCCCCATGTCTTCCCAGTGTAATAAGTGCCTGCTGTACACTGGGAAAGTGATTAAATATCAATTTCACGGGAACCTGGGAATAATATTTAAAAGACTAATGAGACACTATTTTTACTGCTTAGGTACTGTGACTCCCCCATGAGTCAGAAGAACGCCTGTCATTCTAATTAGTCATCATTCGGCCAGGAATTTTTTCCTCTTTCTCTCTTAAAGGTCCCTAATTGGGTTATTTAAGAACTTTAAACTTAGTACATCAGTGGGAGGAATGTTCTTGTAAGATCAATATGATTGCCATGTCAAAATTCTTTTGATTTTTCACACCAGAGGTAAGCACTAATTTTATTTGAAAAATATCATTTGTAATAAATCCATTTCCAACTGACTTTATTGCCAACATGAAACTTACTTTATTAAAAATGATATTTTTAAACGCCTGAAAATGGTGTCTAGTACCAAAATTATGACTATTCGCTTGTATTTGATATGCATTTAAAATTATTATTCCAATTATTCTGTCTATTTGAGTAAAGGGAGCATAATACATCTCTTATAATAATATCTGAAGTAGAACCAGTTCTCACAAAAGCAAAAGCAGACAATTTCTTTCTCCAGCATTAAAATGAATTGACTACTTGCAATAGATGAAGTGTTCTAGTTTCAGGAAAATTTGAAAAAGTTTTAAAGCCATATCATGATCATTCTAAAAGAGTCAGAGACTAGAGTAATCTTTTTATGGACAATGGGTTAGTATTCACCCAGATGCTCAGAGCGATATAAAGAGCTTTACCCATAAATACTTTCAAAACAATTTTCAAATTTATATGGTATAATAAATATACACTATAGTTATTTAATCTTGGAGGTAGAAGAAACCTGAAAAGTAACTTACTTTATTCTCCCATCCAGAGTTTTATATCCCCTCTCTGATGGCCTTTAAAAAGTTAGAACTATACTTCCTCTTTCCTCCAGTTTTTTAATGGATTTTTAAAATCTAAGCCGGGACTGGGGCACCTGGGTGGCTCAGTCAGTTAAGTGTCAGACTCTTGATTTTGGTTCAGTTCATATCTCAGGGTCGTGAGATCCCAGCCTAGCCTCATGCTCCATGCTCAGCAGGGTCTGCTTGAGATTCTCCACCCCACTCCGCTCATGTGTACACACTTTCTCTAAAATAAATGAATAAACCTAAACAAAACAAAACAAAACTAAGTAGGGGGACTGACGTTTATCTTTACTAAAATTCTTCTTGTTAGATATGACCCACCTATCCAAATTGTAAAAATGGTTTTTTGTATAAAATTATGCTGTCTGAATATCAGCCATCCTCTCTGGCTTGGCATCAACCTTAATTCATGTAAAGGTCCCACTACTGTCTCAGTAATGTCCTTGATTAAAAACTTTGAAGGGATAGTGTTATGATTTCTGTTCAAAATGACATTGATGCATGCATAAACCTGGATTTTCAATCAATTATTAATTTACTTACGAGTATTTTCTTCCAACTCACATTCTCCATTTTTTCTGCATTTTTTTTATGAGAAGCTTTGAAAAATGTTCTGCAAAAAGATCTGCATATGCCTGTGAGTGGCCTCCCATAATCTAATAACCCTATTAAAAGGCAAATGTCATTTGACACCAGTGATTTCTTGATTTCTTCTGAAGCTTTTTTTTTTTTTTAATTGGGACATTTCTGTTTCCAACATTCTGGCTTCTTTCCCATTCTTCATGTATACTCACATAGGTCAACAAAATTATCTGTAATTTTCTCTGTACTGTCTTATATGAATCACTCAGGCAAACAGGCATGAGTTCATTCATCAGAGCTGAATTCTCTGGCAATCACCTCAGTGCTAACAATTATCTTAATGTTACTTCTTTTCAAAGTTAAATCTATATTCTAAAAATACATTCCTGGAGAATAACTGAATCAAGCTTTCCTTTTCAAACAATATAAAACTAAATACTCATTAGAGGAAGTATAACAAAAAGAAAAACTTAAATAAAAAAGTAAAACTGAACTTAGAGAATGCAGAGTCACACATTGATATCTATCTAACATTTCCAGGTTTTTGGAGTTAAAATTTTTCAGGTAAAGCTATCAATAATTGGTCTATTAGGAATAAATAAGAATAATAGGAAAAGACTAGATCAGCTTTTGAAAAATAATAAAATTGAATTTACATTGTATATACACATGTGTATATAAAATGTTATCTATATATCTATCATCTGTCTGTCATCTATCTATCTTATACACATAAATAAACTGGATCATATTGTGCAAAAACAATGAATATACTGTTACGCTGAAAAAATAAATAAATTAATAAAAAAAGTTAGAAAAAAAAACTGGATCATATATTAGGAATCTCATCAGCAGTACTTTGGGTTATAGAACATACCAATTCTGTTGTAAAACACTCTAGTGAAGATATTATTTTAAACTTGGTAAATGGTAATCCATTTTGGACCTTTCCCTCTTGGTTACTGCTAATTACTGAGATATTATTCTCTGAATTGGGCCATTTGGGAAAATGTATGCAAAACACACACATTTTACCAAGTCATGTGATTTGTTACAGCTGCTATGTTTTCTTAAATTTACTTTGTGAGAATCATTAATTTAAATAAGATGTCCCATAACATGATTTTTTTTTTGCTACATCTTTTTGTTTGTCTTCATATCATCCATGGGCTAGAATAATCTACTAAATTATGCTGAATGTTGAGATGTAGTACAGATTTCACCAACAAACTTGCTTCTTCCCTTGAGCAATTGGATATTACAATTATATAACAACCACGATAAATGTTTCACACATCTAAAATGGTCAGAACTATTGAAAGTCTTCTCTATTTTCTAAGTCTGTAAAGCTAGCATGCACCACATTCCTGGAAGACTTATTTCCCAGTGTGCATTGTATTGATTTTGATACCTAAGTATGTGATCATCATCATTTCAAAAAAATGCTTTTGAGAACGAATTTCCAGCACTTAATTTTAGCAAATTATCATGCTCTTTTATCAATTAAATTGAAGATAATTATATGAAACACATTTTCAAAAATAATATGGCAAATCAAACAATAATGACCTAAGTATGATTATGGTCTTTGGAAAAAATTATCCTGTTATCTTTCCTATACCCATAATTTTAACCATCTTTTCCTTACACAGTGAAACTATGTTAAATTTTTCAGGATATGCAGGTTTTTATAGATTTTCCTCACATACAGATTCAATTAATTGAATCAAATTTGTTTAATCAGGTACTGCCTAAGGGAATAATTGCATTCTTGCATAACTGTTCTGAATCGGTATCATTGGTAAATTAGGGGATTTAATAAGGGGCTATGTTTCAGGAGTTAAAAACTTACTTTTATTTTCCATTTGTAAATAATGTACAGTGCCTTGATGGCTTTTCATGATCGTTACAGTGCTTGTTTGGAGATTCTCAATAGAACATGAGTTTTTAATGCAATATATGCAGATATAAGGTCATTGGTTAGGAAAAAGTCAGGAAGAATTTAGTAAATGACCAGATATAAAGTAATGGATGAAGAGGAATATTTATTTATTTATTAAGATTTTATTTATTTGTCAACCAGAGATCACAAGTAAGCAGAGAGGCAGGCAGAGAGAGAGAAGTAGGATCCCTGCTGAGCAGAGAGCCTGATGCTGGGCTCGATCCCAGGACCCTGGGATCATGACCTGAGTGTAAAGCAGAGGCTTTAACCCACTGAGCCACCCAGGTGCCCTGAAGAGGAATATTTATTTATTTATTTATTTATTTATTTATTTTATTTATTTGACAGAGAGAAATCACAACTAAGCAGAGAAGCAGGCAGAGAGAGAGGAGGAAGCAGGCTCCCCATGGAGCAGAGAGCCCGATGTGGGGCTCGATCCCAGGACCCTGGGATCATGACCTGAGCCAAAGGCAGAGGCAGGCTTTAACCCACTGAGCCACCCAGGTGCCCTCTGAAGAGGAATATTTAAATGGAAGATCAATTTCGCAAAGCAATGTATTCTATATGTCCTATAAGGTTATGCTAATTGTTCTCCTTCCTTCATAATTTCAGTGGTGTAGAGAAACAATTCAAACAAAATAGCCAAGGAAATTAAAATACTCACAGGGATAGATATGCTTTTGCATATGAGAATTATTTTCCCCTCCATTTATCCTTATCTTTAACTAGTTATCCATTTCAAGGACAAAGTCACATGATTTTCTTGACTAGGTCAACTATACTTTTGTGAAAAGTATAACTGATTAATGGAGAAACAAGTGGAGAATCAATATGGTGCATATTTGGATGGTGGCTGAGTGCTGATTTCCTATCTGCTCAATGCTCTGATTCT
Organism: Meles meles; assembly: GCF_922984935.1. NCBI lineage: Eukaryota > Metazoa > Chordata > Mammalia > Carnivora > Mustelidae > Meles > Meles meles. The sequence goes on from NC_060070.1 coordinate 36,504,630, forward strand.
ACATCTCCTTTTTTTCTGTATACTATTGGAAAACACAATCAAGATGTTCTAATCGCCTTAGCATTCTTAGGCTTACTAGCAAGTGCACAATATATTATGAACAGATGTTCAGCTTAGCGGGAAGTCTCACTAAAGACCTGATATCCTGATCCTTTCCAGAAAATGTATAGCATCTGGCGTGTTTTAAATAGAACTGCTCTCATTTATTCATCCATGGAATGATACTCCTGTGTGTTTAGTTACTATGACTCACTTTTCTGGGGATGACTTAACTCAATTTTTCTCATGAGAAATAACTTGGAAGAATTGTCAGGGAAAATACATGAAATAAGAAAATGGCATAATGCCTTAAGACCATAGCTGGCAGCAATATTCCCTCTATTTTGATTTTGGGTTGATCACTGACATTTTCAGGATGCTGTATTTTATTTCAGGTCTATTCTACATATATGCTATGAACAAGTTGAATTTCAAAGAATTGGTCATCTTACTCTTGTTCTTATCTTTCCTAAATATTCATTCCTTTGTGGATTGCATTAAAATTTGCTTTGTCTTTTAAAAGTGTCACTCAGGAACATAGTCGTAGAACTGTTTGCTTTATAACTCTGTTTTTCTTAAACTGGCTTCAAATATTTAAAAATTTTCAAGGCTCAGCCACAATTGCCAGCTTCTAGTTTTACATTTTCATTCCATTGCCCTGGAATTTGTGCACAATTAATAAGTTGTTTTATAGAATACATCAGCCAATATTAGATAATGATTAAAAATCATCATTAAATTTTCTACTTTTAAATTGAGAAGCAGCATCCGTAGGAATTGAAAAAAAAAAGTACAGTAGAGGTGTTTTTAAAGGTATTCCTAACACATTTTAGAGCCTCTAAAAATATCTTGGACATACAAATTATTTTTCTTTCAAATGTTCAACATATTCAATTGGAAGGGGGAAATAAATGTAGACAAGAAAGAGAAAAATAGAGAGTGTGTGTCGGAGTCTCACAATCACTGTGATAATACCCGGGAGTAAATCAGGAAAACTGACTGAAGATGTTGAGACGTGATTGGTGCTTTTGTCTAAACAAACAAACAAAACACTGTAACTGTGAAAGAGCAATGTCAAAAACAAAGGAACAAGAAATATGGTGGGAACTCAAGAAAAGTAGAAATAAAAAAAAATAGGATAAAAGTAAAGAGACAAGGAAGAAAACCATTGATGTGATGAAAATAAACTGGAGTAAAAAGGAAATATTAAGGTATCAAAGTTGATCACATAAAATACCCAAACTATCATTTGAATGTTCAGTTTTTCCTGTAAGACAACCAAACACTAAATATCAAATGTTTATCCACTATCTTTATACTATGGTCTACCTCCTAAGCATAAATAATAGATAGAGCTAACTATGGGGTATAATGAATTCTATAATATGTTTTTAGGATTAGGTGTAAATGCAAGTGAAAGTAACTCTGGTTTAGTCAAGATTAAAATTTATTTCCCTCTTATAGAGAGGCCCATATCAGCATTTTAAGGACTGATATGGTCTGCATTATTATCAGGTATATCTTATTATTTCTCTCTCTCTCTCTCCCTTTTTTTTTTAATCATACTCAAAACTTGAATTTTAAGTGACTTTTCAGTTCCAGTCAACATGTCTATAATTGCAACTGGCAGGATGGAGGGAAAGGGAAGGAATTGGGTGCATTCATCCCTTTTAGAAACTGTATATGCCATTTGTTTCCACAAGCCCTGGGCAAAAACTTACTTACATGTCCCCTAGTTGCAATGCAGTTTGTACATCATCTCAAGGTGGCCATATCACTTGCTAGCAATGAGGCGGTATACTACCATAGAAAAAGAGACTAGATCTTGGGAAACAAATAGCAGCATCTATGACACATGTGTTTCAAAACTATCTACCAATTATGAGTAAAGAGAAATTAGAAGGAAAAAAGTCATAAGCTTTGAAGTGCAATTGGAGATAATCACATATGGTTCTAAATTTGTGAAAAAAAGATTATTAAGAATTATCATACTGATTTTTCCATAAGTACAGAATTTGGGAGGTTAAAATTGCATCTTTTTAAGAATTCTGAAGCATTGAAAATTGTCAATGAAAAGTCATACTCTGTTTATGACTCATTTGGAACACTTTTATAAAACTGGTCTTAGGAAGGAGATTAGAAATTGTCACACCTCTGTCCCAATCTTAATTGGAATTTTCAATATTTTTATGAGCAAATGCAATTGAATAAGCCATGATTTTTCCCAACTACAATTTTGTCACTTTAAATACAGACACAACATTAGAAAGTTACTATAGTCCATCAAAAAGAATGAATAAACCATGAAGCTGAAATATAATTTTATGCTCTTTTCAGAAAACTCATTTCTGAATGCAATCTAGACCCTGAATAGTTTTACAATGCCAGTGAGATTGGTCTATTTATGATACTTACCATATTCGAACTTAGCATTTTTTTCAGGAATTGTCTTCCTAATTTTTAAGGGAGTAAATTTAGTTTGACTACTCTTACATGCAGTATCCCGTCAGATAAAATCTTGAGTTTTGCAAATGCAAATGCAAATGATTTTAAGAGTAGACATTCTCAGTGGTGAAGAAAAAAAGGCATACCCCAGAACCACCTAAAGAAAGAGTGTATTTAAACTTCATATTTTCTTTCCTGCCCAGATTTTAATATACCCTCCCATTCCCACCAAGGGGTGTGTGTGTGTGTGTGTGTGTGTGTGTGTGTATCTTATGTAGGGGAAGGGTAGTGAAGAGTGATTTAAGTTTTCCTTATTTGATAATATTCACTCACTTAAAAATATTATTTACCTTCTGCTCAATTTTCACTTGATTTATCTAGCTGAGAATGATTTCATATAAATTTATTGAGTCATTTATCCATTCATTTAACATTTGAATGTACAAAAATGCAGATCTATATCCTTCTTTCTTCGTATCTATCATCATCATCTACCTTCATGCCTCTTTTTATCATCCTGTTCCAAACCAGTCATCACTTGAAACATCTCCTCTAATTCCTTTCCAAATCTCCTGTCTGCATTTGCCCCATACCAACCTCATTCTTATCCAACCCCACTCTTACATGGAGAATATCATTATACTAGGCAGTGAACTCCTCATCTTATCCTTACCCTCTATCTCTCAGACAGTCTAGTCTAGAAGATAAAGATCACTCACTGCCACTTGGCCTAATCCTGCATCTGCCCCTTCTTTAAAGGTTTCCATACTTGGGTGCATGGTTCTGTGTGTTTTCTGGTTTTTGGTCTTCTTATCTATAATTCACAGGAATAGGTTGAGATGAGTTTCAAAGAATGGAGCCAAAATCACTAGTGGACAGATGGCAAGTGTCAGGACAGATGGAAAACTGAAACCAAATTCTCAAAGAGACAGAATAAAGCATTTGATTAATTTAACAAAAAAGTTAAAGGAGGAAGGGGTTATCACTTATTTCTCACTTTCTCTGTTTTTTTTTTTTATGCTCACTTTTTCTCACATATTCTCTAAAGTTCAGGAAACCTGCTAAGGAAAACAAAACAAAAGCTTTTGTGTCTGCCAACAAAAATTAAAATAGTAATGTTTACTTGTATTTCTCTCACATTTTTTTCTACTTAAAAATATTGTGGAGTTAAAGACCATTGTTTCACTCCCAGTCTCATGCTTCTCCCTCCCCTGAGGCAATCACAGTCCAGATTTTGTTCTTGTTTTATTTTTCAGACAAATTTATGTTTTTTATGTATTCATGAAATATAACATTCCTTTTTATATGTGTATATCTTTTAATCTTCTGTGTTAATTCTTTTAAAAGTTAAAAGTTAAGAATTGCCACTTGCTATGAAGTTTCTGGGATTATCTGAAAATAATGTCAATGAAAATTTTTCATCTTTTGAAACATCTTGAAATAAAATAAAATAGTTAAAATGTGAAGAAGAGTATAAATTGGTGATGAATATTGTATTGGAAGGAAAGGCAGTGTGTTATGGCACAAAGCAAATCTGTATCATTTAGAAGGGCAAGGAGACTGGGCAAGGCAGATGACTCTGTAAGGAGAACTCAGATGTAGGAGAATCACCAGCACTGATAAGTTGAATGAAAAGACCAGACACCATTTTCCAGTAGGTAATCCAACCCTATGATCTTACGTTGTTCTACTCTGTGAACCTGAACTGAGGTTCTAACCCTAATCTTGATCTTTAAAAAGACTTCCATTTGTTCTATTAATATATTTACTAGCCGCTCATTGTTTTATCTTAGAGATAATTTTTGAAGCCTGGATCCCATATCTTATACCCTGATGTTGTTCATTGCTTGCTGCAGCTCTACTGACAGTTCTCCATCTCTTTGTTTCCAACAGCACCTAATAACTCAATCCTGATCCCTGATTGTCTCCCTGTTGGATTGTTTGACACCCCTGATCCTGCCACTCTGATTAATCCTGCCACTGGGCTGAGCTCTGCAAAAAGGGTCTCGCCCCCTCCCATTGACATTGTGCTAGTGATGCAGAAATAATGGATAATGTTTTAAATGCTGCTGACAAGGCAAAGGACATTGATAATGAGAGTAGAGAAGTTAACTTTCTGAAGAGCAAGAAAATTACTTGGAAGAAGGCTGATTCAGCCTTTGATTCACTAATTAATTTTTGAAAAAGACAGAAGTGTCACAGAGCCCAGGAGGTCATGGGGCTGAACATTCTTCATTTTAGTTCAATAAGAAAGAGGTAAATGGAAACAAATACTTGATATCAGAGACTTTCTCAGTAAAGCAAACTCTGCCTGTGCCTTGCAGCTAGTATGTAGTCAGCCATAAGTTCAGTGTTACAATAACCAGTACCACAGAACAAAAATTGATATTTATTATGATACCCCTTGACCAAAGTGTGTTGTGTTCACTAAGGTAGACAAGTTGATATAATATTTTTGGATTGCATTTTCTCTCAAGAAAAGTTTTACATTAAGAATGCATAAGGATTCAATCCCTTCAGTTTTCTCTTATTATCCACTTAGAGATCTCAAGAGTAATAAGAAATATTTACCAATATCAAGTCACAGAGCATTTTAATGCACACTTTCTAAAACGAGTCGATTGAATAAATAATGGACATTTGCTTAAATTATATATATATATGTCAGTTATTTCCATGATTATCAGAAATTTATAATGAATATATTTTACATGTATAAAATCAATTTCCAATTAAAATTATTCTGAAATTTAAATAATTATTTGAATATTGTCTGAAATTTTCTTTTCACATTTTTTTTTAGATTAAACAATATATTTTCCAAGTATGTTACAAAATACTTGTACTTTACACTTTTAGTTAAATGATTTAGGTATTCTCTCTGTCTTCAAAAGTTTGTCTGAATTTTATCTTTACACTATGATTTTTTTAAGATTTTATTTATTTATTTGAAAGAGAGAGAGATCACAAGTAGGCAGAGAGGCAGGCAGAGAGAGAGGGGGAAGAAGGTTCCCTGCTGAGCAGAGAGCCCTAAGCAGGGCTCAATTGCAGGACCCTGAGAACATGACCTGAGCTGAAGGCAGAGGCTTAACCCACTGAGCCACCCAGGCACCTCTCTTCATACTATGATTAATGAAGTCTATTTTCTACATTTATTATTTAATGGCATATTATTATTTGTCAATAAAAATTTTGAATTGAATTTAATGAAGGTCATTTTCACCTGATTTTAGAATGGTAACTAAAATATCATTAAGAACACAGGGGGCGTCTGGGTGGCTCAGTGGGTAAAAGCCTCTGCCTTCCGCTCAGGTCATGATCTCAGGGTCCTGGGATCGAGTCCCCAATCGAGCCCCACATCGGGCTCTCTGCTCCGCGGGGAGCCTGCGTCCTCCTCTCTCTCTGCCTGCCTCTCTGCCTAGTTGTGATTTCTCTCTGTCAAATAAAAAAATATTAAAAAAAAAAAGAACACAGAATGAGATTTTGTCACCTAATGGAGTCCATTAGACTGTTTTGGGGGAAAAATGCAGAATAAAATGAACATATGTTAATGGTCACTGTGTTGGAAAAACTTGGTATTCATAAGTACAAAAAATTGCAGCTCTATTATTGTCCCTGTTGAAGACATTTCTGGTTTTGTAAAATGGTAACATTGATTACAGCCAGAAAAAAAAAAGGGCTTATTAAAATTTCATAAGAAATATTATGAAATCCATGTATCTATGGAATTAAAAAATCCATATTCACATGGAATAAAACAGTGAATGAAACAAAAACAAGCAATTAAAAACAGCATTCCTTATTCCTATCACCACCACAGAAACTGCTAAGGGCAAGGCACTGACCCAGGATTTCTGATGGAGACTGACTGATAGGACCTTGGGGGCCTCATGTTAGAGGCTCCAAACTAACTTACAGGTAAAACAGGAGACAGAATTTTTTTCAGGGCATTTTAGAGAGAAGAAAAGCTCTTAGACATCAGTTGGTGATTGCTTGAAAGTTTGGACTTTCAGCAATTTCAGAGAGAGATTAAGAATCCAGTAAAATTAATAAGGGGTGGGGAGGAATAGGTATCTTCATAGAACTAATAGATCACTGTGGAAATCAGAAGAAATCAGCAAAAACCTGGAAGAGGACAAATTCAGGTTGTGCCTGCAAAGATGAGATTCCAAGATTCAATGGAATGCATTGAACAATGATTATTGCAGTCCCTCTACTAATTTCTATGTTTATATTATCTGATTAATTGTTTATTGCATTTCTATGAGGAGGTTGCTTTTATTCAGACCTTATAAATTAGGAAACTGAGAGTTTGAAATGATAAGTAACACACCCAAAGATCTCATTGATAATTCTTAGCAGACACAGGGAAATTTCTTTCCTTTTTATATTATCAATCTTCTATTTTTAATCCATACACTAAAGCAATTCAGCATGATAATACTGCCTTCATATCTTAAAGATTTTACGCTTGATGAAGAAGCATTATGTGTATTTTGTTGAATATAACTATGTCAAAGTTAATTGTATTACAAAGTATAAACAATTCTTATTGCATAATGTAAGTTCAATCATTTTCAATTATTTGTTTTGTCTTCATAGAGTCTCAAATTAGAGCACCCTTCTAAGTATTGTTAATAACTTGCCTCAATCTACTCAATATAGAAGTGAAGATTCTGGTTCCAGGATAAGCAGAATTGGAAAGATGCAATTCAAACAAAATGTTACATGAATAAAGAATATTTCTTAACCTAAATTAAATTAATGAAACTTAATTTAGTCACATGATGACTTTATATAGGTGGTCTTTATGAAGATCATCTACTCTATTATAAAACCATTGTTAAAATGAAGCATATAGACAAATCTAGAAAGGCTTATAATACTATTTACCAAAGAGATTAGAAGTATAAAAAACTGTATTATGAATAGGTAATGAAAGAATATATAATTGATAGACATCCAAGATGCCCTCACAATTGGGTGGCATGTGGAAAAAGAACCAATGATTATTTATCAGTATCCAAACACTACTTGATGATTAAGTCCAAAAAAGAAAAAGAAAAATCAAATTCAAGATTGTAGGAAATATTTTTTTCTTGGATTAACTTTGAAAATGAGGAAAAATCTCTACTAGAACTAATCAAATGATATTTAAAGACTTGTGTTTCACTAGAGGCATAGTTATAGAAGAAATTTATCTTTTGTTTAATACATGCAAGCTTTAGCATTCCCTTTATAGATATGATTTTTTTCTTTTTTTTTTTTTTATCCACCACCTGTTCCCCCAACCTCCCACCCCTGACCCTTCAAAACCCTCAGGTTGTTTTTCAGAGTCCATAGTCTCTTATGGTTCGCCTCCCCTTCCAATTTTTTTTTTTTTTTATAAACATATAATGTATTTTTATCCCCAGGGGTACAAGTCTGTGAATCGCCAGGTTTACACACTTCACAGCACTCACGATAGCACATACCCTCCCCAATGTGATTTTTATGTGTAAAACACAACTATGTGTAAAATTTATATTCATTATTCACTAAACACTTCAGATTTATAAATGCATTTATAATAATTGCATTTGCTTTTATAATGTCCTTATGCAATATGTAGGAGATAAACTAATCAACAACATTGCCCTGCTCTGGTCACCACTGCAATATGTTCCTACTGCCAATATGTTAGTATTCTGATGACCTTGCCACTATTTACACTCTGAATACTCCAAACCATACTTACTAATATATCTACCACGGTTAAGCTGGAGGCATTGATATGGTAAATACTGGAATTTAAACTGATTTTTTACAGAAATACATAGGAATTCCATTCTTTTAATTATAAATGTTGTCTATTATTTATTTTAATTATGGCAATTAAGGTAAGTTAATGTTACTAAGTGAGTCAGTAAATGCAGTCACATAAATCCAAAGTTTTCTATTGTTTTCTGAAGTCTGGCTAAAACTATTAACCTAGGATAATGGCTAACAGTTAGTACATGCCAGCCTCATTGACAAAAGTTTCATCTCATGAACTCACAACAGCCCTGAGAAGTAATTTGTCATTCCCACTTTATAGATGGGTAAGCTGGAACTTAGCCATATAAAAATTATCTACCTTATTCACACAGCCAAAATGTGGGGAGCCAGGAATAAAGTCTTGGCTGAGTTCTATGAAAGCAACACCTACCTCACACCATCATGACAGCCTAGCATCAGCAGGAGATAAAACAATGGAGGGGATAGGTTTCACAATTGGTACTTTGTTTTCAATAACAAATTTTTTAAAATGTTGCTTGATTTTCATAGATTTATAATCATAAACATCATCAAGTGGTGGTTAAGTGTTCAAACTCTAGTCGTAGACTATCTGGATTTTAATCATGGCTTCACAAGTCACCTTCTTAACTGTGTTAATTAGTTTCTCTGTGTCTCAGTTTCCTCCTCTATAAAATTGTGACTAAATAGTGCCTATCTCAAGGACCATTATAAGAATTAAATGAATAATTCATATAAAGTTCTTGGTCAGTGCTTGGTACAGGGTAAATTAATCCCTAGGCTGTTATTATCACCAGTTATATTTGTACCATGAAACTGGCACTGATACGAAATGGCTGGAGGGGGGCCTGGGTGGCTCAGTGGGTTGAAGCCTCTGCCCTTGGCTCAGGTCATGATCCCAGGGTCCTGGAGTTGAGCCCAGCATCGGGCTTTCTGCTCAGTGGGGAGCCTGCTTCCCTTCCTTTCTCTCTGCCTGCCTCTGCCTAGTTGTGATCTCTGTCTGTCAAATAAATAAATAAAATCTTTTAAAAAAAAGTGGCTGGAATATATAGTTTCATGGTCATTGCTGTGGTAGACCTAACAGATGTATATCTATAGATCTATACCTATAACTATCCATATGTAACTTTCTATACAGAAGGAGAAGTTTTGAAGGAATGAGATTATAAAAAAGAAAGTCTGTAATCACAGATCTTTGTACACAGAAAAAGGCAATATTTTTCTAAGAAGGTTCAAAGAAAGAAATTGAAAGGTAGAATCACAGGAATTTAAGCCTGACACTTATGCTTTCTAGAATTAATGAATATTTGAATGGAAAGAACATGCAGTGAAATGACCAATAGAGTGGCAAAATTCAACATACAGAAATTTCAGATAAACTTTTTAAAAAATATGCACTTATATTTAATATAGTTTGTGATAGTTGTTCAGAGCTGTTGTATAATAATCTGAATCTATTCCTGTTTTAAATGGAGTGTTTTTTTTTTTTTTTAATTTGAAATGGTGTTTGTGAATAAGCCTGCTTTGTCTATATGGCCTCTGTCAATTATCTATCAAATTAAGGGGTATGAAGTGCACAATAACAAAGTAAAAATAATTATTTGCAGGATTGCTTCTTTCCAGAATACAAATACTCACAACTATTCATGCTTACTTCCCTTTCATAAAGGATCATTGCACATTTATAAAAATGTTCTGATCATGCTTTCTATTTAGAACAAAACCAGAGAATAAAGCTTTATGTAGTAGAAAGCAATTCGTGGTGGCAATAATCTAGATCTATTTTCCTCCTGACATGAAACATCAAAACCCTCTTGGATTAGATTTAAATCTCTAGGCTTTACTGATGATGAGCCTATTTTCCTCTTGATAATTGACAAAACTCCTAAAAGGATCAGGATTCAGGAGTGGAATCTTTAACTTAGTTACACAGAGTACAATTGCTGAATAAAGTGCACATTCCATGTTCAAACTTCTTTATTAAAACCAGCATATATGACTTACTCTAAGAATCACAAATTTTCATTTACTGTTCTGATATATGCTCAGATTTTTTATACTTTATAACCAAATAACTGCATTTTTCAAAGAAGCTCCTGGTTATTTACATATTATTAAATTTTGTAAAATATTAGACTTATTTTCTTTTCATATTGTACAGGTCCTTCAGGTCACTCCCTGAGCTTATCTTGTTATTTAAAGGTTTAAATAAGAAGAATGAACACATAATTGGCCAAGAGACAAAATAATGAGGTACTTAAAATATAGTCCAAAAATTTGAATCTAACCTTTTTATCAAAATTTAATTTGAGAGTTTGAGTTAAGGAAAAAAAGTTCTAAGAGGCTTCCACATAACTTTCTTTATGTACGGGGGAAATTGGAGGTGTTTTCCTTTGCACAGTGCTTCACTATTTCATATTGTACCCATACACACCCTCCTCATACACATCCTTCTGCTAAGGTAGGATGACTAAGAGCTGACTGGGACATACCTGGTATATAGGGAAAATGGACTGGACTGGCTGAATGATGTTACTGAAGTCTGGTGTGCACCTAGTTGTCCTATTCAGGGGTTGTCTTGCTCAGGTCTATGAATATAGAATGATTCTGGGCCTCAGTTTTTCCTTCAAAGAAAATATGCAGGTGTTTCAGGCCATTAGGAAACAGAGGTGGGGGCTGAAAGCAAAGTAGGAATCAAGCTTCATTCCAAAGCCTTGGTTCCTACTTGGAGCAAAAGCATACTATAAGCATTCAGACTGAGGCTGTTCTGGGATCCAGTCTCGTGTGCTATGTCTTAGGTCTCTTGTAACTCTAAACTGACCAAGTCAGTGTGCATTTAAACTGAAGTCCATGCTTGTCCTCTGTCCTCTGACCCCAACATGGTTTTTGACATTATACTTTGCATGGACGAAACTGGCTACTTTTCACCTTGGCATTCTGTTGTTTCCAGCTTATTTCCCTTACTTACATGTCTTCTCTCTGGCTAGAATTCCATTCCACAGACCCTATTGTGCCTCACAGTGTCAAACGTACATCTGGAGAAACCCTATGTGCCCTTACGAGAAGTAATATTTCTCTGCCCTGAAAAAATACAGTTTAGTGGACATTTTATATACACAATTACAATGCTCTACTTAAAAAAAAACCTAAATTTTGAAAACATTATTTATGCATCCACAGAATATAATAAATACAGATGCATGTAAAAAAGATAGTCTTTATTGGACACCCAAGAAATTGATCTGAAGGACTGAGAGAACAAACTGCATAATGAGAGGGAGAAAATAGGCCACATTGTAGAAGGTAGGAAGTGCAGAGATGTGATTTGGGGAGAAAAGAATCAGGGATGCTGCAGAGGAGAGGGAGCCCTGATCACAGAGAGAGAGATAGGAAGCTAGCAACACACAGGGAATTGCACGAGAAAAAGACTTCCCCACAACTGTTGATTGGGAAAATGAAAGAAATAGCAGAGCTGCTTACAAGCAGCAGAGCTCAAGATATGAAGTTTTAGAAGTCCCTGCCATCACCAGGGTGGAGCCTGGCAGGCACAGCTGTTCTCATGTGGAGAAGCAAGACAGAGGCCTGGGGGTGGACAGCGTGGTCTGAGGATCCTCTGGGTTGCACTGGAAGAGACAGTTACCCTTCTTGGGGTGCATTTGGGTGAGGTAACATTGCTTCTCAGGGGTCAAAAGAGCCTATGGCCACCATTGAGCTGGCCCCATTCATTAGCATAGGAGCAGAAACACCTGCTGAGGGTGGATAACCTGGACACTGACTTTTTGCTCTGTTTTACCATAAACTCAAAGCCCTTGCATATTTGTGGGACTGCCCTCCTGGGATAAACTGGCACCAGCACCAGTGCAGTGATACCCTCCTCCAGAAGGATCAGTATAGGTCTATGCCACAACATAGCCCTAAAATTTGGAGTTTTGAAGCCCAACAACCTGCCTGAGATAAAATACAGGACCAAGGCATTTCCCGGTGGGTAGATGTATCAGACAGAGACAGGATGAAGGCAGGGATGGATCTGAGGGATGCATAGGACACAGAAGGAGAGATTGTTTGCTCCTCTGTGAGGACTTTCTGAATAGCAGTGTGTGCAAACTCCCCTCTCTGGGAACAAGAGAGTGGGCTGATGGCATTCCCCACTGCCATCCATCAGATGGATTTCAGAGCATCACAGTGCACACAGTGGACTGCTTACAACAAGCCCCACCCACCCCTGAACTCTGCAGGTGTTTTTTGTTGTTGTTTTTTGTTTTTTTGTTTTGTTTGTTTTTGGTGTTTCTTTTTTGTTTTTGTTTGTTTGTTTGTTTGTTTTTAGGGTAAGTATGTCTGAGACTCAAGGCAGCAGTGGACCCCTTCTCCAGAAGACCAGAACAAACCCCCAGAAGCTCAAGTTTACTTGACCATAAAGTACTGCAAAGCTTCAGCTCCAGTGGAAATAAGATCTAGCCTCTTTTAACAAGCAGACCAAAACACACAGTGTTAAAACTCACCACACAGTGGACAAGATCCAAACACTCTCTACTGCAGGCAAGGAGAAATTTGGCAGAGGAGTGACTTGAGGGGGAAACAACAACAACAACAACAACAACAACAAAACAAAACAAACAAACAAACAAATAAAAAACAGCCAAAACACAACAGCAGAGCACACACAGCATACACCAGAAACACTTCCTGAAGAGGCAGGCCTTGGATAGTATATAACCTCTTCTTAATGTTGCCATTACTCCCAGGAGCAGGAAACATAACAGGATTTCCTAACACAGAGAAGACAAGAGACCTAGGAAAAATAACAAGATGGAGGAATTTTACCCCAAAAGAAAGAATAAGAAAAGGTCACAGCCAGGGTGAAACAGATATAAGTAGTATGCCTAGGCCAGAATTTAAAACAATCATAAGGATACTAGCTGGGCTGGAGAAAAGCATAGAAGACACCAGGGAGTCCTTAATGCAGATAAAAAAGACCTAAAAACTAGTCAGGCTAAAAGCAAAAATGTTATAACCTATATACAAAACCAACTAGTATCATGACCAAAACTGATGGACGAAGCATAAGAGTAAATAAGTGACATAGAAGATAAAGTTCTGAAAATAATAAAACTGAAAAGAAGAGGGAGATAAAAATATTGAATCATGAAGGTAGACCTAGAGAACTCAGCAACTCCATAAAGTGCAATAATTCATATCATAGGAGTCCCAGAAGAAAAAAAGAGGGAAAAGGGTACAGAAGATTTATTTGAGCAAATTATAGCTGAAAACATTCCTAATCTGGGGAAGAAAACAGACGTCCAAATCCAGGAGGCACAGACAACTTCCATCAAAATCAAAAAAAGCAGGCCAACACTTACTATATATTGCAGTAAAATTTGCAAAATACAGAGATAAGGAAAAGATCCTGAAAGCAGCTAGGGGAAATAAATCCCTAACTTACAAGAGAAGATAAATAACATTAGCAACAGATCTATGCACAGAAACTTGGCAGACCAGAAGAGAGTGACATGATATATTCAATGTGCCCAAATGGGGAAAACAAGCTGTTAAAAGAATACATTATCCAACAAAGCTGTCTTTCAGCATAGAAGGAGAGATAGAGTTTCCCAGACAAACAAGAACTAAAGGAGTTCATGACCACTAACCTAGCCCTGTAAGAAATATTGAAGGAGATTCTTTGAGTGGGAAAGAAAACAAGAGTGACAAAGACTACTAAGGAACAGGAGAAATCTCCAGAAATGAAAAAACAAGTAATAAAATGGCACTAAATTCATATCTATCAAAAATTAATATGAATGTAAATGGACTAAATGTTCCAATCAAAAGACATAGGGTGTCAGAATGGATAAAAAAACAAACAAACAAACAAACAAACAAACAAAACAAAACCAAGACCCATCTATATGCTGTCTACAAGAGACTCATTGTAGACGTAAGACACCTGCAGACTGAAAGTGAGGTGACAGAGAACAATTTATCATGCTAATGGACATCAAAAGAAAGCTAGAGTAGCCATACTTATATCAGACAAACTGGGTTTTAAAGCAAAGACTGAAAAAAAAAAGTAATTTAAGGGAAAAAATAAAACAAAGCCTGTAAGAAAAGATGAAGAAGGACACTATATCATAATAAAGGGGTATATCTAACAAAAATATCTAACTATTGTAAATATTTATGCCTCAACTTGGGAGCAACCAAATATATAAATCAATTAATAACAAATATAAAGAAACTCATTGATAGTAATACAATACTAGTAGGGGACTTTAACACCCCACTTGCATCAATGGACAGATCATCTAAGCAGAAAATTAACAAGAAAACAAGGGCTTTGAATGACACACTGGACCAGATGGACTTAACAGATATATTCAGAAGATTTCATCCTAAAGCAGTAGAACACATTCTTTTTAAGTGCACATGGAATACTCTCCAGAACAGATCAAATACTGGGTCATAAACCAGGCCTCAACAAATACAAAAGGATTGAGATGATACCATGCATATTTTCCAAACACAGTGCTGTGAACTTGAAATCAATAACAAGAAATTATTTGGAAAGACCATAAATACATAGAAGTTAAAGAACATCTTACTAAAGAATGAATGGGCTAACCAGTTAATTAAAGAAAATTTAAAAATATGTATAAGCAAATGAAAATAAAAACATGGCAGGGCAACAGCTTTGGGGTTCAATGAAAGCAGTCATAAGAGGGATATAGAAATACTGGGTTACCTCAAGAAGCAAGAAAGGTCTCAAATGAACACAACCTAATCTTACACCTAAAGGAGCTAGAAAAGGAACAGTAATAAAGCCTAAAGCCAGCAGAAGAAAGGAAATAATAAAGATTAGGACAGAAATAAATTTCATAGAGACAAATAGAAAGACCTGAAGGACAGATCAAAGAAACTAGGAGCTCATTCTTTGAAAGAATTAATGAAATTGATGTAAACCTACTCAGGCTTATCAAAATGAAAATAAAAAGAACTCAAATAAATAAAATTATGAATGACAGAAGAGTGATCACAGCCAACACCACAGAAGTACAAATAATCATAAGAGAATATTGTGAAAAATTATATGCCAACAAATTGGGAAAACTAGAAGAAATGGATAAGTTTTTAGAAACACATAAATTGAAATAGAAAGTAAGAGAAAACTTGAACAGACCAATAACTAGCAAAGAAATACACTTCAAATTCATAAAGGCCATATATGAAAGACCCACAGCTAATATAATCTTCAATGAGGAGAAGCTGAGAGCTTTTCCTCTTAGGACAGGAATAGACATAGATATTCACTTTCACCATTATTATTTAAGATTGTACTAGAAGTCCTAGCCTCAGCAATCAAACAAAAAGAAATAAAAGGCATATTAATCAGCAGAGAAGAAGTCAAACTCTCACTCTTTGCAGATAACATGATATTTTATGAGGAAAACCCAAAAGACTCCACCCCCAAATTGCTAGAACTCATAAAGGAATTCAGCAATGTGGCAGGATATAAAATCAATGCACAGAAATCACTTCCATTTCTATACACTAACAATGAGACAGAAGAAAGAGAAATCAAGGATTCAATCCCATTTACGATTGCACCAAAAACTGTAGGATACCTAGGAATAAACTTAACCAAAGAGGCAAAGGTCCTCTACTCAGAAACTATAGAACACTCAAGAAAGAAATTGAGGAAGACACAAAGAAATGAGAAAACTTTCCATGCTCATGGATTGGAAGAATAAGTATCGTTAAAATGTTTATGCTACCTAGAGCAATCTATACATTCAGTGCAATCCCTATCAAAATACCATTAACTTTTTTTGCAGATCTGGAAAAAATAATTGTAAAATTTGTGTGGAACAAGAAAAGACCCTGAATAATCAAAGTTTGAAAAGGAAAAATAAGGCTAGTGGCATCACAATTCCCGACTTCAAGCTCAACTACAAAGCTGTAATCATCAAGACAGTATGGTACGGTCAAGATGGCGGAGAAGTAGCAGGCTGAGACTACATCAGGTAGCAGGAGATCAGCTCAATAGCTTATCTAAACATTGCAAACACCTACAAATCCAACAGGAGATTGAAGAGAAGAAGACAGCAATTCTAGAAACAGAAAATCAACCACTTTCTGAAAGGTAGGACTGGCGGAGAAGTGAATCTAAAACGACGGGAAGATAGACCGTGGGGGGAGGGACCGGCTCCCAGCAAGCGGCGGAGCAACTGAGCACAAAATCAGGACTTTTAAAAGTCTGTTCCACTGAGGGACATTGCTCCAGAGGCTAAACCGGGGTGAAGTCCAAGCGAGGTCAGCGTGGCCCCAGGTCCCGCAGGGTCACAGAAGGATCGGGGGTGTTGGAGTGTCCCAGAGCTCGCAGGTATTAGAACAGAGAAGCCGGCTACAGAGACAGAGCTGAGGACTGAGCTCTCAGCTCTGGGTTACCTTGAACTGGTTGCGGGCTGGGTGAGCTCGGAGCGCGGCTGGAGGTTGGGGATACGGGAGTGATTGGGGGCTGTCCTCTGGGGCGCACTGAGGAGTGGGGCCCCGGGCACTCGGCTCCTCCGGGCCGGAGACTAGGAGGCCGCCATTTTCATTCCCGTCCTCCGGAACTCTACGGAAAGCGTTCAGGGAACAGAAGCTCCCAAAAGCGAACCCGAGCAGATTACTTAGTCCGGCCCTCGGTAGGGGCGGTGCAATTCCGCCTGGAGCAAAGACATTTGAGAGTCACTACAACAGGCCCCTCCCCCAGAAGATCAACAAAATATCCAGCCAGGACGAAGTTCATCTATCAAGGAAAGCAGGTTCAATTCCTAAGACAGCAGCGGAATTCCAGAGGAGGAGAAAGCAATGCACAGAACTCATGGCTTTCTCCCCATGATTCTTTAGTCTTGCGGTTAATTCAATTTTTTTTTCTTTTTTCAATTTTTTTCTTTCTTTCTTCTTCTTTTGCTAAATTTTTAAAAACTTTTACCCTTTTCTTTTTTAACGTTTTTTTGACTAGTTTATCTGAATATATACATTTTTTCTTTCTTTTTTATATCTTTCCTTTATTTGTTTTATTTTTAAAATTTTTTTCTTTTTTTTCTGAACCTCTTTTTATCCCCTTTCTCCCCCCCACAACGTGGAGTCTCTTCTGATTTGGTTAAAGTGCATTTTTCTGGGGTCTTTGCCACCCTTTTAGTATTGGATTTGATCCTTCATATCCTCTTATCTGGACAAAATGACAAGGCGGAAAAAATCATCACAAACAAAAGAACAAGAGGCAGTACCAAAGGCTAGGGACCTAATCAACACAGACATTGGTAATATGTCAGATCAAGAGTTCAGAATGACGATTCTTAACGTTCTAGCCGGGCTCAAAAAAGGCATGGAAGATATTAGAGAAACCCTCTCTGGAGATATAAAAGCCCTTTCTGGAGAAATGAAAGAACTAAAATCTAACCAAGTTGAAATCAAAAAAGCTATTAATGAGGTGCAATCAAAAATGGAGGCTCTCACTGCTAGGATAAATGAGGCAGAAGAAAGAATTAGTGATATAGAAGACCAAATGACAGAGAATAAAGAAGCCTAGTATAAGAGGGACAAACAGCTACTGGACCACGAGGGGAGAATTCGAGAGATAAGTGAGACCATAAGATGAAACAACATTAGAATAATTGGGATTCCAGAAGAAGAAGAAAGAGAGAGGGGAGCAGAAGATATATTAGAGAGAATTATTGGAGAGAATTTCCCTAATATTGCAAAGGGAACAAGCATCAAAATCCAGGAGGTGCAGAGAATCCCCCTCAAAGTCAACAAGAATAGGTCCACACCCCATCACCTAATAGTAAAATTTACAAGTCTTAGTGACAAAGAGAAAATCCTGAAAGCAGCCCGGGAAAAGAAGTCTGTAACATACAATGGTAAAAATATTAGATTGGCAGCAGACTTATCCACAGAGACCTGGCAGGCCAGAAAGAGCTGGCATGATATATTCAGAGCACTAAACGAGAAAAACATGCAGCCAAGAATACTCTATCCAGCTAGGCTATCATTGAAAATAGAAGGAGAGATAAAAAGCTTCCCGGACAAACAAAAACTGAAAGAATTTGCAAACACCAAACCAGCTCGACAGGAAATCTTGAAAGTGGTCTTCTAAGCAAAGAGAGAGCCTAAAAGTAGTAGATCAGAAGGGTACAGAGACAATATACAGTAACAGTCACCTTACAGGCTAATAATGGCACTAAATTCATATCTCTCAATAGTTACCCTGAATGTTAATGGGCTAAATGCCCCAATCAAAAGACACAGGGTATCAGAATGGATAAAAATACAAAACCCATCAGTATGTTGCCTACAAGAAACTCATTTTAAACACGAAGACACCTCCAGATTTAAAGTGAGGGGGTGGAAAACAATTTACCATGCTAATGGGCATCAGAAGAAAGCTGGGGTGGCAATCCTTATATCAGATCAATTAGATTTCAAGCCAAAGACTATAATAAGAGATGAGGAAGGACACTATATCGTACTCAAAGGGTCTGTCCAACAAGAAGATCTAACAATTTTAAATATCTATGCCCCTAACATGGGAGCAGCCAACTATATCAACCAATTAATAACAAAATCAAAGAAACACATCAATAATAATACAATAATAGTAGGGGACTTTAACACTTCCCTCACTGAAATGGACAGATCATCCAAGCCAAAGATCAACAAGGAAATAAAGGCCTTAAATGACACACTGGACCAGATGGACATCACAGATATATTCAGAACATTTCATCCCAAAGCAACCGAATACACATTCTCCTGTAGTGCACATGGAACAGTCTCCAGAATAGATCACATCCTGGGTCACAAATCAGGTCTCAACCAGTATCAAAAGATTAGGATCATTCCCTGCATATTTTCAGACCACAATGCTCTGAAGCTAGAACTCAATCACAAGAGGAAAGCTGGAAAGAACCCAAATACATGGAGACTAAACAGCATCCTTCTAAAGAATGAATGGGTCAACCAGGAAATTAAAGAAGAATTGAAAAAATTCATGGAAACAATGATAATGAAAACACAATGGTTCAAAATCTGTGGGACACAGCAAAGGCAGTCCTGAGAGGAAAATATATAGCAGTACAAGCCTTTCTCAAGAAACAAGAAAGGTCTCAAGTACACAACCTAACCCTACACGTAAAGGAGCTGGAGAAAGAACAAGAAATAAACCCTAAACCCCACAGAAGAAGAGAAATCATAAAGATCAGAGCAGAAATCAATGAAATAGAAACCAAAAAATCAATAGAAAAAAAATCAATGAAACTAGGAGCTGGTTCTCTGAAAGACTCAATAAGATTGATAAACCCCTGGCCAGACTCATCAAAAAGAAAGGAGAAAGGACCCAAATCAATAAAATCATGAATGAAAGAGGAGAGATCACAACTAACACCAAAGAAATACAGACAATTATAAGAACATACTATGAGCAACTCTACGCCAACAAATTGGACAATCTGGAAGAAATGGATGCATTCCTGGAGACATATAAACTACCACAACTGAACCAGGAAGAAATAGAAAACCTGAACAGGCCCATCACCAGTAAGGAGATCGAAACAGTCATCAAAAATCTCCAAACAAACAAAAGCCCAGGGCCAGACGGCTTCCCAGGGGAATTCTACCAAACATTTAAAGAAGAAATAATTCCTATTCCCCTGAGACTGTTCCAAAAAATAGAAATGGAAGGAAACCTTCCAAACTCATTTTATGAGGCCAGCATCACCTTGATCCCAAAACCAGACAAGGATCCCACCAAAAAAGAGAACTACAGACCAATATCCTTGATGAACACAGATGCAAAAATTCTCGCCAAAATACTAGCCAATAGGATTCAACAGTACATTAAAAGGATTATTCACCACGATCAAGTGGGATTTATTCCAGGGTTGCAGGGTTGGTTCAACATCCACAAATCAATCAATGTGATACAACACATTAATAAAAGAAAGAACAAGAACCATATGATACTCTCAATAGATGCTGAAAAAGCATTTGACAAAGTACAGCATCCCTTCCTGATCAAAACTCTTCAAAGTGTAGGGATAGAGGGCACATACCTCAATATTATCAAAGCCATCTATGAAAAACCCACCGCAAATATCATTCTCAATGGAGAAAAACTGAAAGCTTTTCCGTTAAGGTCAGGAACACAGCAGGGATGTCCATTATCACCACTGCTATTCAACATAGGACTAGAAGTCCTAGCCTCAGCAATCAGACAACAAAAAGAAATTAAAGGCATCCAAATAGGCAAAGAAGAAGTCAAACTATCACTCTTCGCAGATGATATGATACTATATGTGGAAAACCCAAAAGACTCCACTCCAAAACTGCTAGAACTTGTCCAGGAATTCAGTAAAGTGTCAGGATACAAAATCAATGCACAGAAATCAGTTGCATTTCTGTACACCAACAACAAGACAGAAGAAAGAGAAATTAAGGAGTCAATCCCATTTCATGAAGATAAAAATCTTCTGCACAGTGAAGGAAACAATCAACAAACTAAAAAGCAACCTAAGAGGGGCGCCTGGGTGGCTCAGCTGGTTAAAGCCCCTGCCTTCAGCTCAAGTCATGATCCCAGGGTCCTGGGATCGAGCCCCGCATCGGGCTCTCTGCTTAGCTGGGAGCCTGCTTCCTCCTCTTTCTCTCTCTGCCTGCCTCTCTGCCTACTTGTAATCTCTATCTGTCAAATAAATAAATCTTTAAAAAAAATAAAAAGCAACCTAAGAAATGGGAGAAGATATTTGCAAATGATAGATGTGATAAAGCATCAGTATCCAAAATCTTTAAAGAACTTCTCAAATTCAATACCCAAAGAACAAATAATCCAATCAAAAAATGGGTAGAAGACAGAAATAGACATTTCTCCAAAGAAGATATACAAATGGCCAACATACACATCAAAAAATGCTCAACATCACTCGGCATCAGGGAAATACACATCACAACTGCAATGAGATACCGCCTCATCCCAGTCAGAATGGCTAAAATTAACAAGTCAGGAAATGATGGAAGTATGGGGGTTCCTTAGAAAGTTAACTAAAGAAATAGCAAAGAATCCAGTAATTCCACTATTGGATATTCACTTCCTCCCACCCCCTCATTAAAAAACCCCAAAAACACTAAATGAAAAAGATATATACACCCCTATGTTTATTGCAGCATTATTTATAATAGCCAAGATATGGAAGAAACCTAAGTGCTCATGAATGAATGGATAAAAAAAGGGTGATATAACATATATACATGCACCTATATACAGGGGTGATATACATGTGATATAATGGAATAATATACAGCCACAAGAAAGGATAGGATCTTGCCGCTTGTGGCAAGTAGATGGGCTAGAGGGTATTATGCTAAGTGACACAAGTCAGATGGAGAAGATCAAGTGCTATATGATTCCACTTACATGTGGAGTATAAAAGACAAAACAAGCAAACAAGCAAAAAGAAAAAAAAAAAAGCAGAAACAGGCCCATAAATACAGACAAGAATCTGTTGGTAGCCTGAGGAGAAGGGATGTGGGTAGAAGGGCTAAATGGGTGAATGGAAGTAGGAGACAATTATAGAATGAGTAAGATATGGACATAAAAATTACAGCATAGGGAATATAGTCAGCAATATTGTAACAGAGGTGTATGATGAGTATGGTAGCTACACTTTTGGTGTAGCCTAGCATAATGTATTGACTTGTCAAATCACTATGTTGTACACCTGAAACTAATGTAATAATGTGTATCAATTATACTTCAAAAATAAAATAAAGATTCCATAATGCAATGTGGAATAAGCAATAAACATAATGCTGACAGAGTCACAGCCTAAAGTTTAGAGATACTCTTTTTAGTAAGCTATGTAACACCCAATCCATTTTCCTTTGTGTTCCTTTTCCAAAAACAGCTTTACTGAGGTAGGACTGGCATACAAATTTGAAGGGGATTAAGGAGTGCACTTACTATGAGCACCGGGTATTGTATGGAAGTGCTGAATCACTATATTGTACCCCTGAAACTAATATTACACTCTATGTTAGCTGGAATTTAAATAAAAACTTAAAAAGCTCTCCATAAAAAAGAAAAAAAAAAGAAAGAAAATGCATCCAGATTGGCAAGGAAGAAGTCATACTTTCACTATTTGCAGCTGACATGATACTCTATGTAGGAACCCTGAAACACTCCACCAAAAAATTGCTAGAACTGAAAACATGAGTTTAGCAAAGTAACAGAAAACAAAAGCAACATACAGAAATCTGTTAATTTCCATATGCCAAAAATGAAGCAGCAGAAAGATAAATCAAGGAATCGATCACATTTACAATTGCACCAAAAACCATAAGATACCTAAATAAACCTAACCAAAGAGGTAAAAGATTCATCCTCTGAAAACTACAGAACACTTATGAAAGAAATTGAAGAGGACACAAAGAAATGGGAAAACATTCCATGCTCATGGATTTAAGAACAAATATTATGAAAATGTCTATACTACCCAAAGCAATATACTCATTTAAAGCAATCCCTATAAAAATACAACCAGCATTTTTCACAGAATTAGAACAAACAACCCTAAAATTTATATGGAACCACAAAGACCCCAAATAGCCAAAGCAATCTTGAAAAGGAAAAGCAAAGCTGGAGGCATCACAGTTCTGGACTTTAAGCTCTATTGCAAAGCTGTAATAATCAAGACACATGGATCAATGGAACAGAATACAAAATCCAGAAATGGACCTACAACTATATGGTCAGTTAATATTCCACAAAGCAGGAAAGAATATCCAGCAGAAAAAAAGAGAGTTTTTGGGAAAACTGGACAGCTACATTCAGAAGAATGAAACTGAACCACTTTCTTATACCATACACAAAAATAGACTCAAAATGGGTGAAAGACCTAAAGGTGAGACTGAAAACCAACAAAATCCTAGAGGACAACACAGACAGTGACCTCTTTGATATCAGCCTTTTCACTAGACATGTTTCCAAAGGCAAGGAAAACAAAAGCAAATATGAACTTTTGAGGCTTCATCAAGATAAAAAGCTTCTGCACAGTGAAGGAAACAATTAACAAAACTTAAAACCAACCTATGGAATGGGAGAAGATATTTGCAAATGATGGATCCAATAAAGGATTACTATCCAAAATCTATAAAGAACTCCTCAAACTCAATACCCGAAGAACAAATATCCAATCAAAAAATGGGTAGAAGACATAAATAGACATTTTTCCAAAGAAGACATACAAATGGACAACAGAAACATTTAAAAATGTTTAACATCACTAGACATCAGGGAAATACAACAAACCCACAATGAGATACCGCCTCATACCTGTCAGAATGGCAGAATGGCTAAAATCAACAACACAGGAAACAACAGATGTTGGCGACAGAGAAAGGGGAACCCTCTTACACTGTTGGTGGGAATGCAAACAGTGTAGACATTCCATAAGATAGTATGGAGCTTCCTCAAAAGGTTAAAAATAGAAATATGCTCAGATCCAGTAATTGCAAATGATACAAATGATACAAAACTTCTTATTTGAAGAGACACATGCAACCTGATGTTTATGGCAGTATTATCAACAATTACAAAATTATGGAAAAGGATCAAATGTCCATTGATGAATGGATAAAGGATATATATATAGATAGAGAGAGAGAGAAAAAAATTATGCTAAGGTAAAGTCAGTCAAAAAAAGACAAATACCATTGATTTTCACAGTGAAATTTAAGAAACCAAACAGATGAACAGAGAGGAAGGGAAAATAAAGAGAGGGAGGCAAAACTCTCAATAGTTAAGAGACTCTAATTAGAGAACAAACTGCTCACAGATTGCTGGAGGGCACGTTGGTGGTGGATGGGTTAAATGGGTGCATATTAAGGAGGGTACTTTTAAAGAGAACTGGATTTTTGTTTTGTTTTGTTGAATTTTATTTATTTATTTGACAGAGAGATCACAAGTAGGCAAAGAGGCAGGCAGAGAGAGAGGGGAAAGCAGGCTCCCCAATGAGCAGAGACCCCGATGTGGGGCTTGATCCCAGGACCCCAAGATCACAACCCGAGCCAAAGGCAGAGGCGCAACCCACTGAGCCACCCAGGCACCCCAAGAGCACTGGGTTTTATGCGTAAGTCATGAATCAGTAATTTCTACTCCTGAAACAATATTGCACTATATGTTAACAAACTAGAATTTAAATAAAAATGTGAAACAAAAAATTAAAAAATAAGTAAACAAGTAAATAACTAAATAAAAGGAGCAATGAATGTTTTAGAGGAATCAAATAAAAAAAAGAAGCAGCAGCATATGGTTCAAGTTCGAATCCAGGTTCTGTCACTTACTGGCAACATGATCTTAATTGTGAATTATAACACTCGTCATGCAGGGCTGTTGAATGAATAATGTATGATGATGTTGGTAAAAATATGTGTGTGTGTGTACACACACACATATACATATATGTGTGTATATATATGTATATATATATATGTGTAAGTGAGAACAGAGTCCACTTTTCTATTCCTAATTCCTAGTATTTCCTTATTTTTCTGCAAATTGAATTATTTAAATAATTACCTTAGATCTATCAGGTATAATATAGCAATGCTCTCTTCAGGTATAAATAATTGCTTGAAATAGTATTAATCCCCTATAAAGATCATCTCATTTTAGTCATACTTAAAGGAGTGAAAACATTGGCTATACCTTTCAAGAAGAAAAAAGAAGTTGGTTTTCTCACTGGTGCTTTTTGATTTTTAAAAATGATAGATTTCAGATGGACCTTGATTTACTCATGATTTCAGTTCTTATAACTCAATTATAAGTCATGGAAATTTAGTGAGAGTTGTTGTACACCTTTGAGGTAGACTTACATAAAACCCATGTTTGGGTTTACTTATAAAGTACCTGATTGAAAGCAAAACTTTAGGCACTCATTCTAAAGTATATGTGTGCTGAGATGGTGTCTATCCTTGGTTTTGCTAAGCAACACAATCAGAAGCTTATAGAATATCTTGAATTCGTTTTCTGAGTCTGTGTAGTTTAAATAATGACCATACTTACAGTTACATGGCATAAAATATATTGTTTCTCTAGGAGTCTGATTTTACTTTCAGGAAGACTCAATTACTGAAAAATAAACTATATTATTGGGTAAGCATCATGTCTCACTTGAAGTACCTTAGGGAGTTGTTTTCAAGTGGTCCTACATAGCACACTGATAAAAAAATGTCAAAGAAGATTGTCTTCATGTCCTTTCTCCCCTTACTGTTATTAGGTCACAAGAATAATGTCTTAATGAAAGAAAGACTGGAGCTCTCAACAGCAATGAGGAAACTTGATGCAAAATACTTAAACTGAAGTTAAACAAAAGCTTTTTAACTAAAAGCTCCAACAAATATCTCCTTCTTTTACCAAGTATATAACCCAATTATAAATACTTTAATTCCAAGTAAAATAAAAGTAGTAACTGGGTAATCTCCATCAATAGCTCCTTTACTATTAAGTTTAAAGTAAGTATTTGCACATTCATAGCTTTCCTCATCAGATTATGCTAGGGACCATGAGATGTGAATAACAAAATAACTGTAATCAGGAAGAAAGTATAAAATGTAAAAATATAAAGCAAAGGGATGCTGGCTGTTATGTACCTCTTTTATATTTGTTTCTAAACCTGAGTCTAGATAAGTTATCCTATAATAAGGTATTTACAATAATAAAGTGTTGGGGATGAGGAAGCCTCATTTAGGCAACATACATTACTGCTTAATCTGTCACAAGCATTATGCATACTAACAGGAACATGTGTCCCTGCTCTTAAGTTCTAGTGGGGAAGGCAGATGTGTAAACACATTATTATAATTTAACTATTCTAAATAGTTGAATGGAAGAAGGGGTCTAGTTTTATTGGGGTATCTTAAAGAGCTAGAGGAAATTCTTAAAAATCAAGGGGAACACAGCTTCACATGGAACACTATAATTTGTAAATGTACAACTGTAATGGATAAATTCACAAAGTAACAGTTACATAGAAAATCAAAGTGATACAAGTTTCTCTTCCCTAACAATTAAACTTAGCTTGAGTTTTCTACTTCTGCCTAAGGAGATTTAACTCTTTTATTCGCAGTTGTATTGCTTTTTACTTAGTTCAAATATGAAAAGAGATATTTACATTTCTATGATAAAATATATAAATTAACTTGCTATTTCAACATTAGGGATTAATGATTAGCTATAAACTGACTCATTTTCTGCAAAGTATTTTGTTAGGCACTGGGTTGTAAAGATGTAGAGGATAAACCATCCCTAGCCTAAAAGAGACTAATTAGTCTAAATTTCAATGTAGTGTTAACAATAGTTTTTTTTTTTTTCATTATAGAAAAATTAAAGAAATGTGAAAGCACATCACCTTACGGAATTTTTTTTAAAATTTTGACAGAAAACAGCAAATTTATTGAGCTATTATGGACATTTGGGCTTGTAACTAGATTTCTTAATTTGGTGGTATGGCTGGGCCAAGTCTGCCTCCCTTGAAATTACCTATGAACTTACTGTAAACAAAATAGTTTTAACATTACCTTCAGAAAAGAATAATACTACTTCCCTTGTGTTTTTTTTAAACTGAATATATATATATATATTTTTTAAAGATTTTATTTATTTATTTGACAGAGAGAGATCACAAGTAGGCAGAGAGGCACGCAGAGAGAGTGAGAGGGAAGCAGGCTCCCTGCCGAGCAGAGAGCCTGATGCGGGACTCGATCCCAGGACCCTGAGATCATGACCTGAGCCGAAGGCAGCGGCTTAAACCACTGAGTCACCCAGGCACCCCAAACTAAATATATTTTTAAAATAAAGTCTCTATATAGAGTTTTATTAAGATACAATACTTCCTTTGAGTTTCCAAGTTATATTTCTATTAAACTAATAGACTATTATTAGTATACTCTACTGATATACTGCTATTCAAATACACAACTTCTATTGAATTCAAGAATCATTTGGTAGAATAGTTTCCTTCCTTTCAAAAGCAATGTGTATGACTCTACTAAATATCTGTATTTCTTTCAAAGTGTTCCTAAGAGGTTCCTTGAATTCCTGACATTAAAATGGTGATGTACCCTTTGTGTGCACAGGTTATTTTAGTAACTTTTGTGTTAATGCATTTTCTCTACAACTGTTTCAGAACAATCTTCTCTTCTCCTTATTGCTCTAAATTTGCTACCTGTTTACAGGAAATTAAGTTTTTAAGAATAAGCCAAATGATATTTAAAGTGATTTTTGTTCCTGGGTGGTTCAATCAGTTAAGTATCTGACTTAAGGCTTCAGCTCAGGTAATTATCTCAGGGTGTGAAATCCAACCCCACGTTGGGAGCCTTGCTTAGTGCGGAGTGCAGGATACCTCTCCCTCTCCCACACTTGCACACACTCTCTGTCTCAAATAAATAAATAAAAGAACCGAGCTTGGGAATCAGTCAGCATAGCAAACTCTTCAGAGGAGACCTGAAGTATGTCACTTGTGTTGCAACATTGGAAAGAATGGATTATAATCATTTCTGTATTCCCTGGATCACTTGGTTTAAATTCATAATTCTTGGAGAGAGATTCTTATTTGCTAAATTTAAGTCTTGTGCATGTCCTTTGGCTTTATCTTGCTGGAAAGAGGAAGGGTCAGGTAGAGAGATACTTCTGGCATCCTTATGTTTATACAAGCACTTGAATTTCTTATTCCACAAAAACTGTACATAATGGGAGCCTTGGTCAATGGTAGTGGAAAAGAAAGCCCCAATGTGTAATCACTTACCAAGTTTCTGCTTAAGTCCTGTTTTTAATGTTGCATCAGGCAAAGGAATTCACTGGGCCAAGCTTAAATGGAAGGAATTCAAAAATAGACTTTGTCTCTTGCTGGGAGAGGAGTTGCAACACACAAAACCAGGAGGATGTGGAGAATTTATGAACTTCTTTTGCAATCTGTCACATGTATGTCAAAAAGCTGTTCTGTGGTCCATATCCATTCTTTCACTAGGGGCTTCCAATCACTTATTTTATATCAAACACTTTTCTGGCTATTGGAGATTTAATTATAAATATGAAAAAATACTTCTTATTTAAAAAAAAGATTTTATTTTTAAGTAATCTCTACACCCAACATGGGGCTTGAAACTACAACCCTAAGATCGAGAGCCACATGCTATATGGACTAAACCAATTTCACCTGTAAACCAGGTGCCCCAGAAATATAATTATTCTTAAGAACCATTTACTCTGAAGGGATAAATACAAGCAAATGATGATGACTGTAATACTGTGCGCTATGGTAAGAATATGCACAGTTTTAGAACATTAAAGACAACATTCAAGGAGTTGTGAACCCAAAATTTTGGTAGAGGAGTGCACAAAGGTGATGTTTTCTGGGGAAGAGAACTTAAAGTTTAGGTTACAGGAAGACCACAACCTATTATTACACATCTGAAGTTTCTAGTCGATTTATAAGACATAAAAAGGAAAAAATGGCATAAAGCTTGGAAAAAAGTAGAGATACTATTATTGTAGATGATAAAATTGTATAGTTAGAAAACCCAAAAGGAATGACTAATAACTATTAAAATTAGCAATTAAATTTACCAATTTTTGGACACAATTTCATTACTCAAAATTCAGGTGAGGTTTTATACTAGCAAGAATTAATTAGAGAGTAACATTTTGAGTAGCATTTATAATGTATCAGAAGACATCAAATAAATGCCTAGGAATAAATTTGATGGTGGATATACAAGTTTTCAACACTAAAAACTATAAAACACTAATAACTACTAATTTTTATAATAATCTTTAATGATACATTAAAATACGGGGAGAAAGGATGATAATTGATTTCATAACTTATCTAGGCTAAAAAAAATGGCGTATAGTTGGATACTCAAAACCAGGTATATATCTTTTTTTTTCTTTAGCTGCGTCTTTTTCTTTGTGCTTTCCTCTGCCTTAAATAACTTCTCAGCCTCTGAATTGTGAATCATACCATTTCTCTCCACTCTAGCCTCTCCGCCACAACTCTAGTTGAGATATTCATGGATTCTTCCATGAATTACTGCAGTCACCCTCTCATTGGCTTTCTGTTCCGATTTCATATACATCAAATACAATCATATTTGAATATGTAACAATTCCCAGTCAAAATGTGTTGATGGGTTTCTGTTACATACTTGATCAAACCCAAGCTCTTTAGAACACTATGAATTATGATCATGTATGTATCACCCTTATCTGCTCCTGTGATTGACTGCCCTTTTGCCCCATCTCTTTTCCCCTCCTTCCTCTTCTCTTCCATCTCTCTCCTATAAGTCCTTGATAACAGGGACAATTTTTGATAATCTTTGAAGTTATCACTCAAATTCACCTTTCCAAATTTTACTCTGTCCTTCCTCTTAACCTCTTGTAAACTATATGATTTCTTCTGTTCTTCAAATATGCTCTGTATTTTATTATAGACTGTTTTTTTCATTGTTTTACATGTCTGTTTACTATATTGTGAGTCACTTGAATGAAAATATTGTCCTTAAAGTGCCTATTATAGGGCAAGTTTCAATAAATGTGTGAAACAAGCCAATTAATGAATTACTTTTATTCAGAATGCTTCAATTAATACCTTAAAACTGGGAAATAAAAACACATGCTCTGATAATTTTAAAGTTTACCCTACATGATTGATAGATGAAAGGTTTTATTCCACAACCAGAAACTGATATTTACTCTTAACTAACTAAATGATTTTTAAAAATCTATATTATTTCTCTCTTAAGATGAAACCGTGATTTTGTACATTACAAACTATTCTCTCTAGCCCATATGGGATTTGAATTTAAACTATTCACGGTCCTTCAGATATTAGACTTATTACATACAGATGCATTCTATTAGTATCTTGAATTACCATGTGGATTCTGTCACAAAAAGCCTACACAAATAAATCAAAATGTGAAATTGTGATTTTATTTAAATGAGACATTATATATAAGCTACTCCATACTATGTCTAAAGTATATTCTAAAAAAAAAAAAAAGAGAGACAACAAAATGAAAGGCCCATTTCATTAATATATATCAGATATAACAAGCATAAGTATTTCCAAAACAATGCAACACTTTCAAAATTCACTGCTCTCCTTAATTATTTAAGTTACGGGACAAAAGGAAATAAGGTGAAACTTTACATTTGTAGTTAGAATGTTTATGCCTTAGGCTTCTGTTGCGATATACATTCAGTTAATGGATTTTTTTTTTTTAACTTGGGGATGCTAAGCACAATTTGTTTGGGAGTTGAATTTAATTATAGAATTTTATTTTGAGAGATGAAATAAAATTATAGAACTTAATTCTTTTTTTTTTTTTTTGACAGATAGAGAGCACAAGTAGGCAGAGCAGCAGGCAGAGGGAGAGGGAGAAGCAAGCTCTCTGCTGAGCAGGGATCCTGACTCAGGGCTCAGTCCCAGGACCCTGGGATCATGACCTGAGCTGAAAGCAGCCACTTAATTGACTGAGCCACCCAGGTGCCCCAGAACTTAATTCTTTATGTGCACTATTTCTTGAGCTTATGCAGTAGAGAAAACTTTTTACTTGTAAATTATATCTGCTCATTTCTATAAAAAACTGTTTACTGAATTTGGTGTTGTTTTTAATTTCTAACACATTTGTTTTTATTATTTAAAATCTAACTCAGGAATATTGAATATTGTAAATCTACTATACTTTTCTCTCCTGATTTTGTATCTTGGAATTTTGAGACCATGGATGGTATGTACACTAATTATCAGAATTAGAAAGTATCGGATTTGGGATGCCATGTGATTATATTAGGCTAAGAAATATGGCATATCTGGCCAACCCATTCCTATCATTAAGGGAATAATCACAAGTAGGAATAATAACCTGTACTTGTCAGCTCTGACTGACTTTTAGAAAACCAATGCTGAAATCAGCTGAACTAGTTGGGAGGTTAGGCCTGTTATAGAAACTAAAGCAACAAAACAAAACAAAATAAGACAAACAAAAAACAGAGAACAAAGCCAAACCAGAATCTTAAAATGAGAGCTTTCTTCATTCTTAAAACAAGCAGAAATGACAGAGATAGCCATTAAAGTTTAGAATTCTTATATGTCATACTTTGAAAATATTTAAGTTATTTTTTAAATTATGAAGTTTCTATTCATAATGACCTAGATGAGAGAGCTCCTGGTTGCTGTGTTTAAGTACGTGCTTGAAAAATAGTTTTGGTGAAAGGGAAAAGGGAGTTTAGACCCCAGTTAATAAAAATATAAACTGGAAATAAATATTATAAAATATTTTAATTACTTTCACATTAGTCTTCATTCATTAGGGGAATTTTTGATATACTGTCATTGAAATTTTATCAGAAGAATGTAATGTGTACATCTGGTAAAATCTAAATAGTGTTGCATAATTATCAGTTTCTGTATGTCTCATTATCTTGTCATGTCTCTATATCAGTGTGTTTGGTGTCTCCTGATTTTACTAGTAATCCATTATGGACAGAAAGTAACAGAAGTGTGAGTAAGAATGAATAAAGAAAGATCTTTAAAACCATGCAATGATTGTAATTATGCAATATTTAGAGAAAGTAAATTGAGTTGATAACCTGAGTGGCTGATGGGGCCAGGGGTTGCCCACATGATCTTCACAAACCTGTAACTATCACTTAATATAAGTTCATGAATTCTTGAAATGTTTTGCTTTAAAGAAAAAAAGTAATGTTTATTATCAAATATTAATTATTATCTATTAATTTAGAAAAAGAGAAAGAACCACATGTCATTTTTTTATGTAATAATAATGATATGAACCAAATGAAACAAATCTCTCAAAGCCCTAAAAAGGTAAATACCTAAACACATGCTCCAATAACACAAAAGAAATTAAGATATGTTCTCGAGTAGGAACATCCATCTAACAAATGAGTTCCTTGCCAAAGGTGTTATGCTGTATTTGTTTACTGAAAAAGGAGGAGAAGCATTTTAGAAATCAGAAATTTACACTGCATTCCTTTAAGACTGACTCTTACCCTACTTTATTTCTAAGGACTATCTTTGGTGATAAAACATTCTGAAAAAGTACATATTAGATACATACAATCATATGAATATACATAACATGTAATAAATCATACTTTCATAACATATATTGACATATGTCACATAAATATTGACAGGAGGCTACACTGGACTTTTTGTACCTCAAAGCTGGCTAAAATACAAATAAAATAAAGGACAGCAAAGTACATGTGGAAAAGTCTTTACATGTATTTACAGAAGAATGACAAAAATGAGTTCCATTATTTGTAGGCCTTTGTGATCTTAAAAATACAGATCTGAGTGATGAGAAGAGGTTTTTGAAGAGAGCTGTGTTAGAATGTGAATTCCTAAGAAGAAGAAGGACTCTACCTCCTTTTCCTCAGGTTGGCAAAGCAATGGAACAACTTTGATTTCTAAATTGTTTCTTGAAGATGTGAATCACACAATGCAGGCCCCAGACTTCCACAGAGATACAGAGGATCAAAGATGAACTAACCTACCACTTTGAAAGTGGAGATAGCAGATCAGTTGAAGGTAGTCATTGCACTGACATGAATTTGCAGTCCCAGACTCAGCCTTTTTAAAAGCAAAGGATGTGTATAAATCTTGTGTACCAGGTATGGGAGGGGACAACCATGGTTCCTAACAGGTCTTGCTTAATAAGCCACCTGGAAGAATGGAAGAACTACAACAGCAAGAAGATGAAGGTGAACTCCAGATACCTGGAGCCTAAAGGTGGAGTTCAAAGTGACCACCCAAAAGGGATTCATTCAGCCAGGTCAAAAGATCTGTAGGATGGAGGCCCCCAGCAGAAAACTCTAAAGAACCTGCAAGAGAGAGTCATCAGGCACACATAGGAGTGCAAAGGCAGCTTCTA
Source organism: Meles meles (assembly GCF_922984935.1). Classification (NCBI taxonomy): domain Eukaryota; kingdom Metazoa; phylum Chordata; class Mammalia; order Carnivora; family Mustelidae; genus Meles; species Meles meles. Next base: position 36,537,882 of record NC_060070.1, read on the forward strand.
CTGCAGCAACTACTATCTTTTTTTTTTTCCATTTTATTTATTTTTTCAGCGTAACAGTATTCATTCTTTTTGCACAACACCCAGTGCTCCATGCAAAACGTGCCCTCCCCATTACCCACCACCTGTTCCCCCAACCTCCCACCCCTGACCCTTCAAAACCCTCAGGTTGTTTTTCAGAGTCCATAGTCTCTTATGGTTCGCCTCCCCTTCCAAATTTTTTTTTTTTAATAAACATATAATGTATTTTTATCCCCAGGGGTACAGGTCTGTGAATCGCCAGGTTTACACACTTCACAGCACTTACGATATCACTTACCCTCCCCAATGTCCATAGCCCCCTCCCCCTCTCCCAATCCCACCTCTCCCAATCCCACCTCCCCCCAGCAACCCCCAGTTTGTTTTGTGAGATTAAGAGTCATTTATGGTTTGTCTCCCTCCCAATCCCATGTTGTTTCATTTATAGCAGCAATGTCTACAATAGCCAAACTATGGAAAGAACCTAGATGTCCATCAACAGATGAATGGATAAAGAAGATGTGGTATATATACACAATGGAATACTATGCAGCCATCAAAAGAAATGAAATCATGCCATTTGCGACGACATGGATGGAACTAGAGCGTATCATGCTTAGTGAAATAAGTCAATCAGAGAAAGACAACTATCATATGATCTCCCTGATATGAGGACATGGAGAAGCAACATGGGGGGTTAGGGGGATAGGAGAAGAATAAAAGCAACTACTATCTTAATGTCTGATCATGCCTCAGACCCCTTTCCACCATGCATCTCATGTCCACCCCAGGTCCCAGACAGAAACTAGTGAAACAAACAAAACAGATGAGAGAAAAAGCCAAACTTGCCTTTTTGCTTTTCCTTTTTCCTTTTCTTTTTGTATGCATTCAGGTGAAACTAAGTTCAAGAGAGGGAAAAGGAAATAAAAAGGTTTAGATCAAATTTGCAGTGAGCACATCTTGTTTGCGATATCCACATGTCTTATAAAGATTGTGTTTGTCAGTTAAAGGGACTGAAGCATCTTGTCTTAACTAAGAGTGGGCAGAAAAGCCATGGGTCACAGACCTAAATGGAATGATGGCAACACAATCATCTTCAAAATCAGAGCCCTCACAGCCTGCCTCTTCTAGGAACATGTTATCTGTTTCGTAAAACTGTCATAAAAATTAAATATATGAATGCTCAAAAGGAGCTTGGAAATAAGCTTGGCACATAGCACATACTCAAAAAATGTTAGTTGTTCTTATTATGCAATAAACTGTTGATTTAATTTCATATGGACCAAATCTTTCTTCTGATAGAAATGATCAGATAGTAATTTTCATAGGCCAAAAATTGGCTTATCTGCAAATATTTATAAATAATGGTTTCTTGTATAATACTTCATGAAATGTGAAAACAGCAGATTATTTAACATCACACATTTTTAAAAAAAAGTAGTGCCTCAGAAACGGATTCAATTTTTGCCTTATTAACAATACTTAAGATATCAATCCCAGAATATTTTAATTTTCATTTAAATTACAATATATTAGGTGGTTTTATCTTTTTCTTTAATATGTATTTCTATGTATTCTCTCTGAGAATAATATAGACTAGTCTTTCCTTTAACTTTAAATATTATTATAACTGGCACCTTTGTTTTCCCTGAATTAATTTTTTATGTTATACAAAAATGTCTTCAGTGTGTTTATTATTCTTTAAGCTTTGAGATGCAGGTCAATGGATATGAAAATACTTTTTTTTTTAGATTTACCTCAAATTGCATTTTTTTGGCTGTTCCATGATGTATTTTAAACTATTCTAATTTCTGTCATTATAGCACAGTCTTTAGGCTGTGGAGACTTAGTATCATCTGGTCCTTGAATATTGAAGAAACACTAATAACACATATATTTTTTTGGATTCTGAAGGTGAATATTTTAGACTTCATTACTATATTAGCTTAAGTACTCCCCCACCCAATTAGCACAAAGACTCTTAACTTCCTGAATTGGAAATGAGGAACACCATTTGCACTTGATTTTAGAATGTATGCCAAAAATAATTAGCTTCTGTAACAGAGAATGACTCTGAATTTAAATGTAAGCCATGGCTATAGAATAGAAAAGTACTGCCAAAGCAAAAGGAATTCTAATGTTTCAAGGACACTAAGTTTTGATTCAGTTCTCAGAAATGAAGTCAGGATATACTTCAGACCATACCAGAATCTGGAGATTTAATGTGGTCTTAGATATTCCATAGTATGGAAGTCCAACAGAAAATTCAACCAGTAATGCCTTCACTTTTCAGACATGGGAGCAATATATGTACCAAAGTCTAAATGAGATGTAAGAGCAGCTTCCATTTTTAATTTTTAAATTTTATAATTCTTAATTTTATTGGTCATGATAACTAGTTTTCTTTTTTTAAGATTTTATTTACTTATTTGACAGACAGAGATCACAAGTAGGCAGAGAGGGGAGTAGGCTCCCCGCCAAGGAGAAAGCCTGATGCAGGGCAGTATCTCAGGACCCTGAGATCATGATGCGGGCTGAAGGCAGAGGCTTAACCCACTGAGCCACCCAAGCGCCCCTAGTTTTCTTTTTTTGAGGTGCTTGATCTCTGGTCATCTCTGCTCTTCACCTTCTCTATCTTTCCACTGATGGTTATATTTGTCTACTTTTAACTAAGGTCCTCATTAAATTTTGAAACCTGGAAGCTATTCATCATTTTATATTACATTTGCATCCATTGCCTATTTCTGAAATTCGTTTATTACGTTACATGTGTCCATATTTGCTTTCTATAAATTATTTTAAGATCCTTTGAGGAAATTTATTTTATTCATATGTTCATTTGCCCTACAAAACTCATAGAATCTCTTACAATATAGTGGACATTTACCAGGGCACTTGTTCTCATATTTGAGAGTTAGGGTCATTGAGGGAGCAGATTCATTATCTGGGATCTTACTAGGGAATTCAATACTGTTCTGTCATCACCCAGGTCATCCAGTGTCTCAGGTGGTAGCCATTCAGAACCTGAGGTGGTTGACCATTTGGGTATATTTTTTGGGTCCAAGTCTAAGAATGGGAAGCAGCAGTTTTCTATAACTTATGAAATTATAATATCTAGTGAAATATTAATTTTTATTTTTTGCCCTCTATATCATATTTATTGTTTTAAAAGTATTTCTCAATGAATTCATAATCAGGGTGGCTTCACATTTATTCAGTATATTTAATAAACCTTAGAGATATTTAACCACCAATGCACAATATTTAGCAAGCTGTATGTATTTGTTGATATTCATGCATAAGCCTATTATTAAGTATTCACTTCAGCAACACTTTTGATATTGGGCTAAGAAACTTCTCTTGTATTAAAGTGTACATGGGGCACCTGGGTGGCTCAGTGGGTTAAGCCTCTGCCTTGTGCTCAGGTCATGATCTCAGGGTCCTGGGATTGAGTCCTGCATCGGGCTCTCTACTCAGCCAGGAGCCTGCTTCCCCCTCTCCCTCTGCCTATCTCTTTGCCTACTTGTGATCTCTCTTTGTCAAATGAATAAATAAAATCTTTAAAAAAAAATAAAGTGTACATGATAGGGCAAGTTCATAGAAGGCAGAAATGCTAGATAGAATGTGAGAAATTCTGGATTAGGGTCCAAAGTGTTCTCATGAGGGGGGCCTGGGTGGCTCAGTGGGTTAAAGCCTCTGCCCTTGGCTCAGGTCGTGATCCCAGGGTCCTGGAGTTGAGCCCAGCGTCAGGCTCTGCTCAGCAGGGAGCCTGCTTCCCTTCCTCTCTCTCTGCCTGCCTCTCTGCCTTGTGATCTCTGTCTGTCAAATAAATAAATAAAATATTTAAAAACAAATAAACAACAACAACAAAAAACCCCCAAAGTGTTCTCATGATATTTTCAGGGTATCAGGGAAAACTGCATGAATGTGCTGTGTGTGCAGGCTTTGTTAGATGACGGTATAGAAGTGGAGTTGAATGGATGGATTTCATCCCTAAGGAAGAGTCTGGGTGAACATTTAGAGTAAAGACGTGAAGATGTGTAAAGGAACAGCAAACAATCCCACCATACTGGAGGATAGATTTGTGTATGATATATTAGAGTTCATCTGATAGCCAAAAGCATTTTGGGAGGGTAGTTATACTTCTTTTTAGGCTAAAACTGACATAATATGATCTGTGCCCTTTAAATATTAACATGTCCGTAGCACAAGGCCATGCTTATTGTTATATATAAGTGTGTTATATATAACACACTTGCCCCATATATACATATGTACGTCATAGAAAAGATTCCATAAAATTACTTATACACACTTGTAAGTTGTGTTTCTACTTGTGTTATATTTTATTTTCCAGTACATTCTTTTATTCTGTCTCTTTTTTTTTTTTTTTTTCAAGAGAGAGCACGTGTGCATATGCTTACAAGGGCAGGGGAGGGGCAGAGAGAGAGAGAGACACAGAATCTCAAGCAGGCTCCGCGCTGAGCAAACAGCCTACCACCGGGCTCAATCTCACAACACTGATATCATGACCTAAGCTAAAATCAAGTGTCAAATGCTTAACTGACTGAGCCAGCCAAGTACCTATATTTTGTCTCTTTTTAAAATAATGTTTATGGGCCATTAGCTTCATTGTAAAGACCTGAATTGGGTCATAGGAATTTGAAAACCACTGGTTTGGGGCATATAAATATTAGAATAAGTAAGTTTTTAGATAGCAAGGCTCTACAGAAAATAACGGCATTAGTTCCAAAAATTAAATAGCTGTATTCATGAATGGTAAAAATCAAAGAATACATCCATGTGAGAGATATTTGGGAAGGAGTATCAGTGAGTTTTGCATATGAAGGAGATTTGTGAAAATAAGGAAAATGAAGATAGAGGGCATAATCCCAAAATTCAGCAAGTTCAGGGAGAAGAGCTGATTGAATCAGAGAATAAATAGGGAAGTATATGACCATGAAAGTACTTATATCTTGAGTTTGCTTTTGGATATTTGATATGAAATATTTTCTGGTCATTAAAGTTAAATTCAAAAACAGAAATGCAAGGAAAGAAACAATATGTTAGACAATAGGAATAAACTTAGATTAGCTTGGATATTTTTATGGACCAGGCCTGAAAAAGATATAGATCACTTCCACTCACATCGCCATTGACCAGATCAGTCATTTAATTATGAGGGGGCTGGAAACCTCATCAAGACATGCACACAAAAGCTAGAGGAAACAGAATTTGATGACTACACACTAGTGCTTACAATATGGTATCAGTTTGCTAAAACTGCTGTAATGACTTAACCCAAAGTGGGTGTCTTTAAAAAAAGACATTTATTGTCTGTCTCATACATAGCTCTGGAGGTCCAAGATCAAGTTTTCAGTAGGACTAATCCTTTCTGAAGGCTGTAATTAAGAATCTGCCCCATGCCTCTTGCCTAGTTTCCAATGGTTTCCTGGCCATCTCTGGCATTCCTTGCCATATAGAACCATAATCTCTGACTTCACATTCACATGGTGTTCTCACTATGTATATATCCAAATTTCTCCCTTTTATAAGGAGAACACTCATGTTGAATTCATGGTCCATGCTTTTCTAGTATAACCTCATCTTAACTAGTTATATCTCTAACAACCCTGTTTCCGGATAAGGTCATAGTTTGGGCACAATTCAACAATGAATTTAACTAATTCAACAAATGAATTTTGGGGGAGACATAATTCAACCTATAGTACATAAAAGAAATATGAAGTACTAAACACAGATTTGGAATCACCTGAATGGAAATTATGGATCAATTTCACCGAAGGAGCTTCTGGGGTAGAGAGAAAAGAGAAGAGTGCTGTGATTAGAGTTTCTGGAAGCTTATGGTGGAAGGGGGAGCAGGAAGAGAATTTAGGGAAGTGAATAGATTTGTTCAGGGGAGCCTGAGGTGAGGATCAGAAGAGGATAATCCCAGTGAGAATGCTACAGAGTCATAAACTCAGAGATGGAGGGTGTTGTGTCTGAGGAGATTGTTTCCTAAAAGAAGTCACCAATGCCAATATTTGCAGCTGTAATTCAGCTCTCAGCCAGGTTTGTGTTCAGGATTCTCTTTTCATAATGCGGATGTTCTCATATGGAGAACAATAGCTTGCCCAACGTCTTTTAATGAGCTACTGTCAGGATTGGGATTGGCAATAAGAGCTCACAAATCAGAAATAAGCCAAGTTCCTGGCTCTGTAATCTATAGATACCACCTGTCTGTTTTCACTGGAAGGAACAGTGAGAGAACACACATTTGTCTCCATAGGATTTTAACTTGTGAAATGTTTTGGATTGCTTATTCAATCTTTCTCTTATATTTTAGGGCCAAAAAGTTTTCTGGAGCTATTTCATGGTAAATCAGGATCTACATATTAATGCAGTATGATCCTGTTATGATACCAGTGTCTAGGGAATTAGTATGGCATGCAGAAAGACTGCCAGCCTGGACATTATGTATTTTAGGTTCTAATTCTCACTCCAAGTGTGTGAACTTGAATAGGCATCAAGCCCTCTGAATGTCTCTCTCTTCATGTTTGAAATTGTTAGACTACAAAAGCATTTACTGTCTAGGATCAGCCTTGCTATAAACTCCCTGCCTTATATTTCATACCTGGATTAAGTACACATGGACTGAAAGCCCACCTGGCATAAGAGGCATTATTCTAGTCATGCTCACAAACATTAATTATTTAATAATCTGTTTAATTTGAGTGGTTTAATAGTGAGAGATTACCCTCTACAATTATATTCTTGGAACATAATTTAAAATTTATAGACTGGTGGGATAGGAGAAGAATAAATGAAACAAGATGGGATTGGGAGGGAGACAAACCATAAATGACTCTTAATCTCACAAAACAAACTGGGGGTTGCTGGGGGGAGGTGGGATTGGGAGAGGGGGAGGGGGCTATGGACATTGGGGAGGGTAAGTGATATCGTGAGTGCTGTGAAGTGTGTAACCCTGGCGATTCACAGACCTGTACCCCTGGGGATAAAAATACATTATATGTTTATTAAAAAAAAAAATTTGGAAGGGGAGGCGAACCATAAGAGACTATGGACTCTGAAAAACAACCTGAGGGTTTTGAAGGGTCAGGGGTGGGAGGTTGGGGGAACAGGTGGTGGGTAATGGGGAGGGCACGTTTTGCATGGAGCACTGGGTGTTGTGCAAAAAGAATGAATACTGTTACGCTGAAAAAATAAATAAAATGGGAAAAAAATCAAAAAATTAAAAAAAAATTTATAGACTGGTGGAACTTTAATCAAAATATGTTTCTGAATCATTCCACCTTGTGTCATGAAAGCAGAGTGCACAACAAACACAGAGAAGCAAACCTTATTAAGCTAGAAAGGTAAGAATGGCATAACCCTACTCCTCACTAGAAATCTGTAGATATTAATTACTTGGTTCAGGTTTCCTTACACAGCAACACCTAAAAGGATTTATTACCTGGGAACTTGAAGCAAATATCCAAATAATCTGTGAGGGGTAATTGTAACTATATTCTTAAATGAGAAAAAAATATATATGGATTTACTATATATTAAGATATATGTGTATATATATATAGATATTAGTATGTGTAAATGTGTATATATTTTCATATCTATCTACCTATGTAAATACAAGTAATATCCAGAAATGCTATGAAATGGGTTTGCCGTAAACATTTGTGATAGGATGATGAGGTTAATCAAATATATATATATAGATATATATATAGAGATATATTTTTTTAATCTTGGATTGTCTAATTTACTTTTAGAAAAAATATAATTTACAAGAATAATCTGTATTGCAACTTTAGCACTCAGTCACTTTAAATAACTTCTAATATATCATTTTATTTACTCATAAGAAGAATAATCCAATTAAACAAAATCTTGGTGTCACAGAGTGAAAGGGGGGTGGATTAAGGTTTTTGAGAAGCAGGAGACATAGACACAATTCCTAGAGCCTAGAAAGGGGCCAGAATATATGAACCACAGAGTAATAGGCACATATGCCCTGCTCCCTGGATGTGACCCCAGGGAAGTAGCCAACCTCAGGGAAATGACTTTTGGGCATGCTGGGTATTGAGTACCGGGGGTCTAGCCACAACAAATTTTTTTCACAACAGATCTCTATATCAAAGGGACCATGAAGATCTTCACATTGGGAATCATGAGTGTAGCTAGTGAAGATTGACAGCCAGTGAGTAAAAAGATCTCTCCAGCACCTGAGTGTTAAATCATATATCTGCACTTTTTATAATTCTTGGGCATAGTCTCAAGAATAGATGCATAATAGGTTAGGGTTTTGGATCTATGTTGATAGAAAAAAATTATATATATATATATATTTACATTTATATCTATATTTATATCTATATTTATATTTATATATTTGCAGTTTACTAATTTTTTTAATTGGAAGAAATCACTTAGCCAGGGACTAAGGGAATAATATGCATCCTTTTCTCATTTAAATTACTCCTCTTACAGCTCATACTAATCCTCTTCTGTTTATCTTATGGCATTATTGTTTAATTATGTCTGTGCAGGAATCATTTACTTTCTTTATTTTATGTGCCTTACTGCTATTTTCAAAAAGTTCTTACTATTTACATCCACAAATGCTCATATTTCACTGTAAATGCTGAGCTGTTGTCAATTGATTTCCAGAGCAGCTTGATGCCTCCAATACTTTCTGTGAAGGGAGGGTGCCTGGATTGGCTTATAACACTAGGATGACTTTCATGAGTTTGGTTGGCTCTGTTATAACTTTCTACAACTTGAGTAAAGGGGTCAAAATTCATTTATACCCTAATCTAATGTGCGAAGAAAACACTGATTTTTAATTCACTGTAACTGATCTGATTCTACTCCTACTTTCAACCCACACAGCTAGTTCACCTAGAGGAAAAACTAACCCTAAGCTTGCCAGGTTGTGGTGTTATATTATTGCCCCTTCCAGTAAGGTCTTTCAATTCCTCTCCTGTCTTTGGTCTTTTGGCTTGGTGCTTCAATTTCTTTACTGTCTACCAAATTGGCCTTCTCTCAAAACAGGTTACCTGGATAAAAGAACTGTCAAAGAGAAATTACACTGGACACTTGTTAAAAATGACTAGGAAGAATTTGTTCAAGACTATAGCAATAGGGGAGGGGTTCCTGGGTGGGTCAGTCAGTTAAGCGTCCCACTCTTGGTTCAGCTCCGGCAGGTCATGATCTCAGGGTCATGAGACCAAGCCTCCTTTCAGGCTCCATGCTCAGCAAAGAGTCTGCACGAGATTCTCTCCCTCTGCCCCTCCTCCCGTGGGAATTCTCTCTCTTTCAAATAACTAAATAAATCTTAAAAAAAGAAAAAAAAGACTATTGCTATAGGGGAAAGAAATAAAACTCAAGTCTGTTTAAACAAATGTTGGAAGGAATTTTAAATGTTGGGACAAGTTCATGGAAAAGTATTAGAGGATATTAGGGAAAGGCTAGTCAATAAGATTAGGCCATTTGATAAAATTTGAATAAAATGAAACAAAGATATTTACAGAATAGCAAAATAAAAATTAAATTATAATTTTGTGTTGGGGAAAAGAGCATGATCTTACATTAAACATATTTATAAAATATTTTTCTTATCTGTTTATATCTATTCTTTAGAATAGATTAGACCAATTGCATTTGAATAAATATAATTCTGAAAACACCAGATTTTTGTAGGTGACAATTCTTCATCTAGTTTTTTTTGGGAGAATTATATATGTAGAAGTTGAAAACAGGTGCATATATAAAATAAAGGAAAAAATTCATTGGAAATGCAAACCACTTTACAAATTTGGCATGAGTTTCTATGTAACACTTGGAAAGAATTGGAAAGAGTGTCAGTAAAATTCAAGAGACATTTTTTTTTGTTTGTTTGAGTATTGTACAGCATCTTCTTAACAGGAACTTACCACAATTTTCAGTTATTTTAAGGCAGACATTATTTTAACATTATTTCAGTAATCTCACTTTCTACAAAGGATAGCAGTAAAAATTTAAGAGATGCTTTTTGAGAATTGTGCATTGCCTTCATTAAAAGAATTTACTGGTCAAAATTTAAATTATTTAAAAGTGAAAAATAGAGATGCATGGGTGGCTCAGTCAGTTAAGCATCTGCCTTCAGCTCAAGTCATGATTCCAGGATCCTGGGATCGAGTCTCACCTTGGGCTCCTTGCTCAGTGGGGAGCCTGTCTTTCCTTCTGCCTGCTGTTCCCTCTGCTTGTGCTCTCTCTCTCTTTGACAAATAAATAAATAAAATCTTTAAAAAATAAAATAAAAGTGAAAAATATTTGACATTATTTTAATATTTTATTTTTTCATCTTTTATTTATTTATGCATGCCTTTCAAAATTGACTGCCTACTATATGTCAAGCATTTTATAGGTAATAGTACATAAGGGAGGCAACATGCTTGTTTCTTTGAAACAAACAAAGTACAAAATATGTACAAAATAATATATGTAATAAAATAGACTACTAATAAAATAAAATATGTAATAAAATAGACAATTTTAGAATGGGTGTCTGAAAAGCCTAGGGTCAGGCCATGTAATCTGAGACTGTAAGATGATAAACAACCAAAGGAAGGTATGTGAGAGGTATGAAAGGTACATTCCAAGCAGAATAAATGATGTGAATGGATTTGGGAGAAAAGGACTTGGAGGTTTAGATTAACAGAATGGAGGCTGAGTAAAGGAACTGAGACAGGGAATATTAGGAGACAAGGTCAACTTGATTGATTTATTATTACTGTTCACTAGGATGCTGAGAGTGTAACTCCATAATATTGCTGCCTCAGCATCCATTTTATGTTGCCAAGTGGCCTGCATTGAATTGACACTATCTCCACTGAGAACATGCCCTAGTTAACAGCCGGTAAAGTCACAAGCAAACATAAATTCCTGATAGGACTCCCCTCCACCCAACAATCCTGTGATGAGTACTCACCCCAGTGCCTTCCCCTAATGTAACCCTTCTAAGACTCCTCCCCTCTTAAAGCTTACCAAAACCCCTACTTTTTAAAATTTGAACTGACCAGTCCATCTTTAGCTTGGGAACTCCAAAGCACTCCACCCATGTACACTACTGAAGGCATGTGCCCCAGGTCCTGCCATGATCTACCTGTACACTGCTTTGACTCCCCACGTGGTCCCTCCAGGTTGCCATATACATATTACAGGATAGTGAGTCATAAACTTCTCTATTTCACTTTTCCTTGTGGTCTTTTGTTGGACTGTGTCTCACCATCCACAATCTGGACCTCTACTTAACAAATGTTAATTTAACAAAGTTACATTATATGAGGTACGGGGGAGAGTCCAAGGGATACCACTGGGGCTGAAGGATCTAGTAAATGAGATTATTTCAGCCTTGAAATAGATTTATGAACTGTTTTATGAACAGATTTATGAACTGTTACCAGCCCTCAAAATGATAAGTGGACTTCATAATGTAAACAAATGAGAGATAAGGTCAAGGATATAATGCTACACATATTCCCCTTGACCCCTTTGATGGTCTCTCCACTTCCTGTCAAGGTAAATGGTTGTGTTAGGAAAGCTAAACCCCTGAGGGCAAATGTGAAGATGTGCTGTGTAGAAAGGCTTGAGATAGGCTGAATATTTGTGTCTCCTCAAAATTCTTAATGTTGGGGGGCGCCTGGGTGGCTCAGTGGGTTAAAGCCTCTGCCTTCGGCTCAGGTCATGATCTCAGGGTCCTGGGATCGAGCCCCGCGTCGGGCTCTCTGCTAGGCAGGGAGCCTGCTTCTTCCTCTCTCTCTGCCTGCCTCTCTGCCTACTTGTGATCTGTGTCTGTCAAATAAATAAATAAAAATCTTAAAAAAAAAAAAAAATCTTAATGTTGAATGCTGAAACCCAAATCCCAAGGTAATGGTACTTGGAAGTGCAGCCATTGGGAGGTAATTAGGTCATAAGAATGGAACCCTCATGAATGGAATTAATGCCCTTATTAGAAGAGACCAGAGAGCTAAATAGCTCTCTTTCTGCTATGTGAGGACACACAAAAAAGTCAGCCCTCTGTAACCCAGAAAAAGGGTCTCACCAGAACCCTACAATGCAGACAGCACGATCTGCTTCCAAGCTTCCAGAAGTGTGAGAAATAAACATTGGTCAAATTGCCCAATCTATGGTCATTTGTTATAGTAGCCCAAACTAAGACATGATTTTCTCTGCTTTTTATGTGTTAATCGAAATTATTTATCATGAGGCTGACAAGTTTTCTTGCAATAAAATTCTACTCAGATTCATTCAGACAGACTAGCACTTTTTCCTTTTTCATAGTTGTGGAATTTTCCTGTGGTCCTTCAGGTCCTATAAAGGGAATGTTGACACCTGTACCACTACTCAACTTACTTGTGCCTGAAGTACAATGTCAATCAATAAATAGTAATGAGGGGTGTCTGGGTGGTTGAGTCAGCCGGGGGCATAATCCCAGGGTCCTGAGATGATTGAGCCCTGCCTAGGACATCCTGCTCAGTGAGAGCCTGCTTCTCCCTCTCCTGCTGCCCCTCCCCCCCAACTTGCACTCTCTCTCTAAAATAGATAGATAGATAGATAGATAGGTGGATAGATAGATAAAATCTTCAAAAAATAAGTAGTAATGAGATATCTACTCTATGCAAGACATTCTATTGCTGCCCCTCTCATCAACTCGTGCTCTCTCTCTAAAATAAATTGATAGATGATAGACAGATAGATAGATAGGTAAAATCTTTAAAAAAATAACTAATAGGGGCACCTGGGTGGTTCAGTGGGTTAAAACCTCTGCCTTCAGCTCAGGTCATGATCACAGGGTCCTGGGATCGAGCCCCGCATCAGGCTCTCTGCTTAGCAGGGAGCCTGCTTCCCTTCCTCTCTCTCTGCCTGCTTGTGATCTCTGTCTGTCAAATGAATCAATAAAATCTTTAAAAAAATAACTAATAATGAGATATTTACTCTATGCAAGACATTCTATAAGAAGCAAAATAGAATGATAATCTATTCTGCAGGAAATTTTCTTCTACTTGGTAGTAGTAGGGATATAAGCCAACAGAAAATATAATTAATGAGTCAATACAACATCATCATAATATTCATCCACTTCATTATAATACCAAAGATAAATTTACTGAGCACTTACAATGTCCAGACATGCTTAAGCGCTTCTAAGCACAGATCCCATCATCCAATCTTTATATTAATTCTGTGAGGTATGTTGCTGACATTATACCCATTTTACAAATGAAGAAACAGGGCATCAGAAAGACCAAAGAAATTGAAGAGCCCACAAAAATTAATATAGTAGAAATTCAGAGAGGAGACAGAGCTCTTTGAGCTTAGGGAGAGGTGGAAGGAAGCTGGAGGTATAAGTGAGTTTCTAAAAAAGGGGGTTGTGGAAAAGAAAGGAGATAAGAAGCCTGGAGATTTATCTTGGGGAAAGTTTTACAGGGTGTTTCAAGGTGACTGCAGGTTTATTGAGCATACCCGAGCAGCTAGAGAGGCAGGATCATGGAGGGCAGTATGTTGAGAGATACTGAGTGTTCATCTTTGCAATTTATGTCATGGGGCCATGTTGGAGAGTTAAAGAGTTAAGGAATTATTGTCACGGGTCAGAGGTGGGATGATAAGGACGGAATTAGTGTGGAGCCACTGGGTCTGGAAATGAGGCAGCAGATGTGAGGGGATCTTTGCAGGGAGTAATCAATAGGCTTTCAAAACTAATTAGATGTGAGAGCTGTGCTGTGTCTGGTTTTGGAGGATTGAATTGCTTGAGAAGTGGCCACAGGATGGAGCTCTCCATTAACTAGCATGAAATGACAGCACTGGTCTTTTTAGTAAGAGAGATCAGAGAGAAAACACAGGAGAGAATTCCACAGAGGCCTATGGAAATAAGGCCCTTTAACAGCAATAAATAAGAAATAATAAAAATAAGATTTTAAGCAAATACAAATTTCTACATTGCTACTAAGCACATCTTCTGAAACAAATCAAGAGGTAGTATGTGTGTAGAAATATATTTGTCCTTGGACATCAAACATCATAAATACAAAAACTGCCAAGTCAAGGATATATAAATAAAAAAATAAATTAATCATAAATAAAATATTAGTGATACCCACAACTGTGTGTGCACATATATTTGATATGTTTTTAAAAGTATTATTGTAATATAAAAACAAAATACAAAAATGATGTTCAATTGCCAAAATAGAAGATTGTTTGACTTAATTATAAAAACAGAATGATCATATAATAACTAAAATCATGTTTTCAAGGATATTTAATGAGGTATACCGTATCTATGAGATATTAGTAAATTGAAAAAATACTGTCTTTAGGATTATATAAAGTATGGTGTGTATCTAAAATTTTTATTTTACATTTTAAACATCTATATGTATTTATACACGTATATACACATAAGCATTTATTTATCAGTAAGATTTGAAACCTGTCTACAAGCCAAATTTTTTAAATATATTCTCTCCAGATTTCTAGATTTCTGAATTATGGACAAGCTTTTAGTTTAAGTTTCTAATAAATTTTGTGCCATAAGAAATCATGGAGAGGAAGCATGTTTAAAAACTAAACTGTGTTGGGGCGTCTGGGTGGCTCAATGGGTTCAAGCCTCTGCCTTCGGCTCAGGTCATGATCTCAGGGTCCTGGAATCGAGCCCCGCATCAGGCTCTCTGTTCAGTGGGGAGCCTGCTTTCCCCTCTTTCTCTGCCTGTCTCTCTGCCTACTTGTGATCTCTCTCTCTCTGTGTCAAAAAAAAAAAAAAATGAACAAAACAAAACAAAAAAATCCTAAGCCGTGTTATGTATCAGTGGTAAAGTACTCCTATACTGCAGTTTAAAAATTTTGCTCACAAATAATACTGAAGTCTGGATCTTTTAATGTAGTTGAAGCCTCCTGTGGGAGTTTACACAGTCACGGCCTGGTAAAATTTAACAGCACGTACAACCACTTTTTGGCTTCCTTGAACTTCTGGTGTTGCCGGGAAGATCAGCTGCACAGCTATACAGCTGTGCTACTGCAAATTAGCCTTGACTTGAAATATCCTCCACTGGGCTGTGTACTTAACATCACCCAAGCAGGAGTCTTTCTGAACATTTGTGGTAGTAAAGCAAGAATATACTAAGCAGCTTCTACATACTAAGTTCAGCTATAAGTTAACTCAAAACAGAGGAACTTTTTCTGTTTTTTTTGTAAAGCAAGTTGGGGACCTAGGAGATTAGGAAGCCTAACATTATTAAATTCTGTTTTGTGCCTTTCAATTTCAGATTGAATGAGATAATAGAAACAGAGTTATAAATAATTCCCATTTTGATATACCATTACATTTCAAGCTTACTTTCTATTTAAGGGTTATAGCCTTCATGATACTGTATCTGGCTTTAGTCCCTAATAGCTACTATTTTTGTATAGTCACTGTGCCAAGCATATATACATATATGGTCATTCATTTTTTTTATTTATTCCATATTTATTCCAGGCAAATGTGGTTACTTCATTTTTGTAAAAGAATGATAGCTCAGAACTGATAAATAACTTGCTCAAAATCAGACTGCCAGGAGGTGAAGAGGGGCTCTGATTATATTCACACCTGTCTGCCTGCAAAGCCTCTTTGCTCTCAACCAGGCTTCTTTCTAAATCCTCTGGACATTCTTCACCAACAATTCTTCACTAGTTCACATTTCTTCTCTCCAGTTACAAACATTTCTTGGTATTATATCCTCTGTCTTTTTCTATGCTCATTGTTGAACTGAGCCAGTGATTTCATTTTAATAATTACCTTTGAGGGTAACTTCCCCAAGTTATGCTATTGCTCTAGCTTCTACACTTAACTCTACACTTAGCCAATTACTTCTTTTTAAGTCATCATTGTGGTAAACAGTTGCTAAGGTGGCCCTAACAATCCCTCCTGCTATTTATACATTTATGTCTTCTCCTATTGAGCATGGATATGTCCTTGTGATACATAGCCACAGCAATCAGAACTATGCATAACGTTACATTAAACTATTCTATGGATTATCCCTGGGATTTTATTTCTAGGAGTTGTGATTTCCCAAAAACTCATAAGTTTTATTTCCTACTACTTAAGTTATTTATGTTGGAGTTTTTGGTTGGTGCAGCCAAAGGTTTCTAAAGATTGGATACCTCTGTCCTGGCTTTCTACTGCAAGGCAGAGCCTCACCGTGGGCAGCTTGAGCATATCCCCCATGTCCTAACTGCTGCAGAGCAGAGGCCATGCACAAGGACCAGCCCACAGCCTCTTCTCCTTTGTATCTTTTGAGCCTGTTGCAGCAAACATTACCTTTTGAAAACGTAGGTGTCGCTGTTAATATTTTTCTAATCCCTCTCTCTCTCTCTATATATATATATACACACACATACATAAAATACAAAGTGTATTGTATTATTAAATATTATAAGTATGTATTTATAATCTTGTCTCTTGCAGGAATGATTAAACAATAGAGGAGAAGCTAAGATTTTTATTTCAGTTTTGGGGAGCTTGCTATTGAGAAATGCCATGGTTGAATTTTGGGTGGACAATATTTTCCTACACAAATCAGAGAGGGATTGTGACCATCTCAAGGTGAAAAAGGCTAGTGGAAGTCTATGACCTGGAAAAGACTTCGGAGAAGCTCATTAGCAAGATATGGGTGATCTCAAAGAGCAGGATGAGTAAAAATGCAAGAATAATCAAGAGACCGACAGAATGCTGACATCCTACTCACTAGGTTTCTAGGCTTATATTCATGGAAAACACCTAGACATTTAAGATTCTCATCTCAACTGTCATAGATTATGTTTAATTTTTCTGTTACTGATAGTTAAACCAACTTCCTCACCTTGAGGTTGGAATTGCTTATACATGTAAGGGTCTGATCTATACCTTTTCCCAAATCATTTCAAGTCTCTTGGAGAACAGAAAGGCAAGGCTTATCTGACTATAAAACTCAGTTTCTTTTCATTAAATAAGGTAACACAGGCATTTCTCTCAAGGTACAATTGATTTCCAGGTGGAAAAAAAAAACAAAAAAACTTCCACAATACACTTTGAATAAGAAATAATGTAAATATATCAAAAAAGCAAAGCAAAACAAATCACACAAACTAACATAAGAAAATGGAGAAAGACAGGCAAAGGGAGTCAATTCGATCTTGCATGTAGGCTCATGGAGTGATATTTTATTATATTTTTTTTCATAGAGTGATATTTTAATTTCAATTTAAACAATAGGCAAGATTTGGACATAAAATTTAGAGGAGAAATATGGCTGTAGAGAGACTGGGAGAACATTCTACAAGTAGAGTTATATTTTATTAGAAGGAACAGATAAGAGAAGTGTAAATAATATTCAGGGAAGAAGATATACTCTGGAGAGTAAAGTAGACAAAAACAAATGAGTAAGATTGGAATGTGGGCCTTATTTTCTAATCATTAAGATATTTTTCAGGCTTTTAAAAATCAGAATGTCATGAAAGCAGAATATTTGATAATGTGGCTGCAAAAATAAGTGTGAATGGAGATGTGAAGATCAGTTGAGAGAGTAAAATACTCTCAGTTGAAGTTAATGAGGACGTATCTCATTATAGTTTTGATTTGTATTTCCCTGATGATGAATGATGTTTGCATCTTTCATGTGTTTGTTAGCCATCTGGATGTCTTCTTTGGAAAAATGTCTATTTATGTCTTCTGCCCATTTTTTGATTGGATTATTTATTCTTTGAGTATTGAGTTTGATGAGTTCTTATCAAATCTATAATTTGCAAATATCTTCTCCTATTCCATAGGTTGCCTCTTAGTTTTGTTGACTGTTTCCTTTGTTGTGCATAAGCTTTTTTATCTTCATGAGGTCTCAATGTTTATTTTTGCTTTTGTTTTCTGTGCCTTTGGAGACGTGTCTAGTGAGAAGTTGCTATGGCTGATATCAAAGAGGTTGCTGTTTGCATTGTCCTCTGGGATTTTGATGGTTTTGCATCTCACATTTGGGTCTCTCATCCATTTTGTGTCTATTTTTCTGTATGGTTTAAGAAAGTTGCTCAGTTTCATTCTTCCGCATGTGGCTGTCCAGTTTTCCCAAAACCATTCATTGAAAAGACTCTCTTTTTTCCATTCTATATTCTTTTCTGCTTTGTTGAAGATTAGTTGACCATATAGTTGTGGGTCCGTTTCTGGGTTTTCTATTATGTTTCATTGTTCTCTGTGTCTGTTTTTATGCCAGTACCATACTGTCTTGATGACTACAGCTTTGTAATAGAGCTTGAGGTCTGGAATTGTGATGCCTCCAGCTTTGTTTTTCAAGATTATGTTGCGTTTTTGGAGTCTTTTCTGGTTCCATATAAATTTTAGGATTATTTGTTCTAATTCTGTGAAAAATGCTGGCTGTATTTTCATAGGTATTGCATTAAATGTGTACATTATTTTGGGTAGTGTAGAAATTTTCACAATATTTTTCTTCCAATCCTTAAGCATGGAATAATTTTCCATTTCTTTGTGTCCTCAATTTCTTTCATAAGCATTCTATAGTTTAAAGAGTATGGATATTTTACCTCTTTGGTTAAGTTTATTTAGGTACCTTATGGGTTTTGGTGCAATTGTAAATGGGATCAAAGCCTTGATTTCTCTTTCTGCTGCTTCATTATTGGTATATAGAAATGCAACAGATTTCTGTATATTTCTGTATATTCTGTATATTGACTGTGACTTTGCTGAATTTGCATTTTCATTTCTAGCAAATTTTTGGAGGAGTCTTGGGTTTTAAGGAAGGCACTTGTTGTGATGAGCACTGGGTGTTATGTGTAAGTGATGAATCACTGAATTCTACTCCTGAAACTAATATAACACTATATGTTAACTAACCAGAGTTTAAGTAAAAAATTGAAACGTTAAATAAAATAAAAATTAAAAAAAAATAAAGTTAATGAGGAAATCTACTAGGGAAACTGAATTTAGAATAAGAAGAGGAAATGGCTAGGTAGGTGGAACTGAAAACCCAAAGGATGTTAGTAGTTTAAAGACAGATGATCATTAATGAAAGGAAGGGACACAAAGTTATTTTGTTTTGTTTTGTTTTGTTTTGTTTTGTTTTAGCCTATCTAAGTAGATGATGTTAGAAATAGGAAAGTCAGGAGGAAAAGGAAACCTTGAGTAGTTTGGGTAATATTCAGATCACTTTATTTTGGGAAATGTTAATTCTAAAGAAATCATTATAGCTAAATTTTCCAGCTGGGTGTAAAGAGAGACATTAGTGTGGCCATCAATAATTGGGCCACATACAAAGGAATGTGCCATTACGCAAAAGCCAAAAATGACATTGTGCTAAGTGGGTCACTACATTTACAGATTGTAGTGAGATTTGCAATACAATTGTCCATCTATGAACACTTGTAAAAGTAAAAGAATAGTACTTAAAAAAATGTTTAACAGTTTCTTAGAGCTCTTTCTTTCTTTCAGCAGGACATGGATAATATTTTTGCACCTAAAATAATGGGACTTACTGAGAAGTAGATAAATAACTTCTTTTTCCATGCCCAAAGTCAGAAAGCTAAAACTGACATATAGAGAAAAAAAGAACCTGGACAACACAGTATTATAGACTGTATGTGGTGAGGGCAAAAGTGGATTCAGGGAAGGGAGGCAATCCAATATCCTGGGATGGCAGAAAGGCAAAAATGGAAGCATCCCCTGTATACCTCCCAGTGTATGAGCATACAGAGAATGAGATTATATAAGAGAGAACTATAAGAGAGAAACACAAACACAATTATGAAATTCTATGGCAAGGCTAGCAAACTCTAGAGATGAAGGAAATATCATGCTAGGACACTTATTTAGATGGAGTCAGCAGTCCCTCTTGAAATGAGGATGGGGGCCTCTGAGATTGTGATCAACTCAAGTATCAACTCATGGTATCCATAAGGACTAACCAGCTTCAGAAGATGGAAGACTGAAAGCAAGAGCATAGATAATAAATGGAATAAAGCAGTGAGAAATTCTTAGGTTTGCAAGTTATCATCATTCCTTAAGAAGGAGAAATAATTGTAAAACTCCAATATATGATGTACTGCCTTCTTGGAAACATCTGTGAATCATTATGTAATTATGTAATTTAATGATTTATTAAATTTAGTCATTTATTTAAATTAGTAAGAGGAATTCTTCTTTCAGTTATTCTCCAATAAAGAGTGCAAGGCCCTGTATTGTCTAGTAACTACTATATCCCCAGCACCTAGCACAAGCTCAAACTATAGTAGGTAAATATTTTTGAAGTAGGGAATGAGTAGGTTAATGAATGACTGAATTTTGTCCCAAATTTACCATGGCACAGAAATCATGTAATTGTAGGTTCAAGTGGATCCTAATGGACATCTTGTCTTTGCAATAGAGTCAAAGTAGGAGATAAACCATCCCTGATTATGTCCCACCTCAGCTTCTACCAGTATGGTAAAAGCAAGTCTCTGAAGTTACAGACTCAAGCAATACAACTCTCTCTTAACATTGTAGAGATAATTAGGACAGCGAATTAAAATGGTAGTAGTTTGGAGATAAGTTTTTAAGATTTTATAATTCAACATTGACCTGTGTACCAGATGAAATGTAAAACTCTGCAACTCATTAAAATACTGCAATCTTCTTTCAATATGTACTAAGTAATAAGTTAATTTAAAATAATTAAACATGCTAGTAAATGAATAGATTTATAACCAATGTTAGAAACAATTGCCCCATCCTCCTCACAAGATATGTTTCTTATGATGAACAGAAAAATAATCATCTGTTATCTGCAGCATCTAATTTGAAATTAACTCCAATATATTACAGGAATAGAGAGTGGTCACATAGATGTGTTTCAGTGATAGTATAGGGTTAATAATAAATTGATAATAGTTTTACATCAATTATTTTGTCCATTCTAACATAATTTTCTAAATCCCTTTATTTTCTTTTTCTCAACTACATGCCCAAAATACATTCCTTAATATTAATAGAAACTTAAATTTTTTTATTGAATATTCTATAAGGGCTCTTAATGTACTAGAGTTTTGGCTCTACATTTTGGTTCTTTATACTTAAGCCAGCTGTATAAGGTTCCATTTTTGCACATACAACTACTTTTAGCACAGTAGACTGCCAAGCTTCACTGACTTTTTTTCATGCTGCCTGTGCTATATTTATTATTCTCCTCAGAGTTTTCAAATTTAACAAATTCACAGATGCTTTCTCTGTCTAGGCTCATTTATGTAGATTTTTTAACAGTAAATATGTCTACTGACCCACTCAACACTTCTCTTCTTGCAGCTCTGGTAAATTCTCAGTGTTTTAATCATCTCTTCTTCCACTCAGAAACTTGCCTTAGTGTAATCATTTCATTATGTGATGTTTGAAAACTGTTCTTAACCATGATAGCATGGAGGTTAATAGGACTTAGAATATTGTTTGCACAGAATTTTATGACCTCAACACACCCATTTGTTTTTTATTAAAAGACATTTTAACCCCCTTCATTGAGGAGACATCGATATGATTTAAGTTTTATGATCAACAGTACTTGGCAGGACACCTTATTGATCTCAGAGACAAATTTGAACACATTCTTGACAATGCTGGAAACCAATATCTTAGCAGTGAAATCGGTTTTTTGGACCATGGCCAACTAAATTTCCACAAAACCGAGTTATTATTTAATAAGAAATAAGCCATATTTTTCATTGGCAGTTCTCATATTTTCTGCCATATATGTACTAAGCATTTAAATTTTAAGGAAAGAAATGTAATTAGAAGAAAAATGTGTCGACTATTATCTTAAAGATATAGAAATAAGAATGGTGTTTAACCATATAAATAGCTTGAGTTTAATATGATGATCTAATACCTTTGTTTCCACCTTTACAAAGATTTGTAAATCTTTCCACTTCTAAAATTATAGCATTTACATCTTTCTGTTGACCTGATGCTTAGGAGATTAGCAAATGCTTGGAGAAGAGAAATATCGCATTTTTAATGTTACCAAATTTGAAAGATTTTATTCTTATGATCCATGAGTCCATCACATGGTAAATTCCATTTTAGTTGTTCATGATGATGTTTCTTTATACTATGATTTCCATGTCTGCATGAATAATGTTTCTTAATCTGTGGTAAAAATAAACACTCTTATTAAATCTATCGTCGATCGATAGTTTAGCACAGTTAATCCCACTCAGTAGTTATGTTGGTGATTATAAATTGACCTCATCTGAAGGCAGTTG
Organism: Meles meles; assembly: GCF_922984935.1. NCBI lineage: Eukaryota > Metazoa > Chordata > Mammalia > Carnivora > Mustelidae > Meles > Meles meles. Next base: position 36,560,202 of record NC_060070.1, read on the forward strand.
ATTAACTGACCAAGCCACTAGCTGCTCCTAATGAATCTTAGTAGACATTTAACTAATATTATCTATTTTCCTTTGTATTTTAGCATCCAGAAATTGTACCTATAATACCAATCAGACTGAAACTTCAGACAGAGAATGGACTGCTGAAAAAAATTTATAATTATAACTCCTAAGAAAGTACAGGGATTAATTTAAATATTATTTTGTCCTTGATTTTCAAAATACAAATTTTTATATGAATTTCTATTTTACTAACATATAAGGATATTTTAAATAGCTTCCAAAGAAAATTAAAATGTTGTCAACCACCTTGTATATTGTTTGCTTATTAGGCCATTGGAATCTATTTTTCAATAATTGGTAGACACATCTTTTAATGTTTTACTATTACCAAGTGAAATCCTATTTACCGTGCCAGAGATTATTAACCTGCTTTAGTCTAAGGATAATTGTGTGTTTTTTCCTTAGATTAATTTCTAGAAATGGCTTTTTCCCTCTTGAATACTCGTTGGATTCTCATAAAATTATATTATTTTGTGATTTTTTAAATATGCAGAATCCACTGAAACACCTGACAAGTTATATAAAGTTATTCTCTTCAGGGATCTTACTTTTCATAAACATTCTTTTAATACATATCAGACCAAAATTCAATCTAGAACACATGAAGTGAAAATATAGAAGAAATATAGCTAGTTAGTATTTAAATAGAAGATTAATGATGGGAGGGGAGAGGTATGCCCCTGGCCAAATGAAATAGTGAAATTGTTTTAATTCAAACTCATAGATGAATGATTCATATAAAATACTGCGCATGTAAAAATAGAGAATTTTAGAGGGGTTATCAAATAATAATTTAAGCGTAATATGTTGTCATACTTGGCAACCTGGGGAAAAAATAAAGTAGACTATACTTGCCCTAAAAATACTTAACACAGACCATACTAAAAATGATCAACATAGCCATGATGCCAAGTAAAAAGGATGGTTTTATTTTGAACAATTCATTAAAAGTGAAATTATGAGGAAAATATAAAGATTAGTTTACGGAACAACCAAGTTAAAAACTAGAATTGTTTGGGGCACCTGGGTGGCTCATTGGGTTAAGCCTCTGCCTTTGGCTCAGGTCATGATCCCAGGGTCACTGCATTGGACTGCTGTGGTAGAAGTCAATAAGGTACAGTAAAGCACAAAGGATGAGAAGTTAAACTCTCCCTGGTTAGAGAAAGAGAATGATGAATATTAATAAAGGAGGCGATATTGAGGGCGCCTGGATGGCTCAGTGGGTTAAGCCTCTGCCTTCAGCTCAGGTCATGATCTCAGGGTTCTGGGATCAAGCCCCTTATTCGGCTCTCTGCTCAGTGGGGAGCCTGCCTACCCTCTTCCCACCCCCCACCCCCGCTCTCTCTGTCTGCCTCTCTGCCTGCTTGTGATCTCTCTGTCCAATAAATAAAATCTTTAAAACAAAGAAGCAAACAAACAAAACTAGAATTGTTCATCTGTAAACTGACCGGAACTTTACCAGAATATCTGGTAAAAGAATAGTAAGAGATAACTCTAAGTCACACTAAACAATCAGAATAGTATTTAGCTTAGAATTGGACATAATAGAGGGGCCTGGGAAGGCCAGTCAGTTTAGTGTCTGACTCTTGATTTCAGCTCAGGTCATGATCTCAGGGTCCTGAGATTAAGCCCTATGTTGGGCTCTGTGCTCAGTGTGGAATTTGCTTGGGAATGTCTCCCTTTCCCTCTGTTCCTCCTCCTGTTTGCTCTTTCTCTCTCAAAGAAATCTTAAAAAAAAGAGAGAGAGAGAGATTTCAGTGATGGCAGTATGGCAAAATTGATTTCACAACCACAGAATTTTATTATGATAGTAAAAAACACATAAATCTTTAATTGGATTTTTAATTAATAAACACTATTATTTAAATATACTTTTACACATTAAAAATATTCTACATTTAATGCAATCCCTATCAAATACCAATAACATTTTTCACAGAGCTGGGTAAACAATCCTAAAATTTGTATGGAACCATAATAGACCCCAAATATCCATAGTAATCTTGAAAAAGTAAAGCAAAGATGGAATCATCACAGTTCCAGACTTAAAGTTTTTTTATAAAGCTGTAGTAAGGGGCGCCTGGGTGGCTCAGTGGGTTAAGCCGCTGCCTTCGGTTCAGGTCATGATCTCAGGGTTCTGGGATCGAGTCCCACATCGGGCTCTCTGCTCAGCAGGGAGCCTGCTTCCCTCTCTCTCTGCCTGCCTCTCTATCTACTTGTGATCTCTCTCTGTCAAATAAATAATCTTAAAAAAAAAAAAGCTGTAGTAATAAAAACAGTATGGTACTGACACAAAAATAGACACATAGATCAATGAAACAGAATAGAAAACCCAGAAATGAACCCATAGTGATATGGTCAATTAATCTTCAACAAAGCAGGAAGTATTATCCAATGGGGGGGGTGGGAAAGAGTCTCTTCAACAAATGGTATTAGGAAAACTGGGTCACAACATACAAAAATGTGAAATTGGACCATTTTCTTGCACTGCACACAAAAAGAAATTAAAAATGAACAAAAGGCCTTAAAGTGAGACCAGAAACCATAAAAAGCCTAGAATAGAACATAGGCAATAACTTCTTTGACACCAGCCATAGCAACTTTTTTCTAGATATGTCTCTTGAGGCAAGAGAAGTAAAAGCAAAAATAAACTATTAAGATTACATGAAAATAAAATCTTGGCACAGTGAAGGAAATAATCAACAAAGGTAAAAGGCAACCTATGGAGTGGGAGAAGATATTTGCAAATGACACATCTGATAAAGGGTTAGTATCCAAAATCTATAAAGAATCTATCAGGGACACCTGGGTGGCTCAGTTGGTTGAGCGGCTGCCTTCGGCTCAGGTCATGATCCCGGCGTCCTGGGATCGAGTCCCACATTGGGCTCCATGCTCAGCGGGGAGCCTGCTTCTCTCTCTGTCTCTGCCTGCCACTCTGTCTGCCTGTGCTCGAGCTCGCTTGCTCTCTCTCTCTGACAAATAAATAAATAAAAATCTTTAAAAAAAAAAAAAAGAAAGAATGTATCAAACTCAACAACCAAAAATGGCTAATATTAACAACACAGAAAACAGGTATTGGGGAGGATGCAGAGAAAGGGGAACCCTCTTACACTGCTAGTGGGAATGCATATTGGTATAGCCACTCTGGAAAATAGTATGGAGGTTTCTCAAAAAGTTAAAAATAGAACTACCCTATGATTCACAATTACACTACTAGGTACTTACCCAAAGGATACAAAATCATTCAAAGGGGCACATGCACCCCCATGTTTATAGCAGTATTATCAACAATAGCCAATTATGGAAAGAGCCCAAATGTCCATTGACTATTGTAGAGAGAAAAATGGAGTCTCACACCAAGCAGGAGCCTGTGCCAAGCAGGGGCCTGTGTTACGGAGTTCAAGTATTGTAGCTAAGAGATAGAACTGAGACCAGTGTCACCTGACATCCCAGAACTGATAACGAGCAGAACCAGATGAGGTCTGCAGAGACCCCAAACTGATTAAATCCTTTTAAAAAGGGAGAGGATTTGGGCCACAAAGTGTCAGACTCTTCAGAGCTGACTCCCCTATGTCTGACCACTTAAAATGGGCAACCGCTGTCGAAGGCTCTGCCCAGTTGATCTCCGAACAGAACCCAGAGCCTTCTGTGCTTGAACATCAGAAGCAGTAAATGCTGAGAGCTAACCTGGGCAGGTCCAAGGCCTTATCTCAACTGTGTGCCTACAGACTAACTGTGTTTGGTTCCTTAACTTCTTGCACCCTTCTGTTATCTTGTTTGTTGTGTGGCTTGTCTTCTGTCCTGCTTTGTGTGCTATGTAAGAAGCCAAATTTAAACACATGGGAAACTGCCATTGAGTTTGGAATCCTGAATCTGCTTTAGAATTGTGATTTAAACACTGCTTCATGTTTGAATAAAGCTGACATTGTGGAAAGACACAACTTTTGTGTGCACCTTCATAGCATGCTTGTGACAATGAATGGATAAAGAAGATGTCGTATATACATACAATGGAATATTACTCAGCCATAAAAAAGAATGAAATCTTGCCATTTGCAAAGGGGTGGATGGAGCTAGAGAGTATTATCTAAATGAAATAAGTCAGAGAAAGATGAATACCATATGTTGCCCTCGTGTGTATAATTCAAGAAACAAAAGAAAAAAAGGGAAAAAGAGAGAGAGAGAGGCAAACCAAGAAACAGACTCTTAAATATAGAGGACAAGTTGATGGTTACCAGAGGAAGATGGGTAGGGAGGTGGGTGAAATAGGTGAATGAGGATAAGGAGTGCACTTGTGATGAGCACTGGGTGGTGTATGGAAGTGTTGACTCACTATATTATATACCTGAAACTAATATAACACTGTATGTTAACTAACTGGAATATGAATTAAAAACTTAAAGAAATAGTTATTCTTTTTTAAAAAAAATATTGATTGAGAGAGAGGGTGGGAAGGACAGAGGGGGAGGGAGAGAGAGACTTCAGCAGATGCCTTGCTGAGCATGGACTCCATCCCACAATCGTGGGATCATGACCTGAGCTGAAATCAAAAGCCAGAGGCCCTAACAACAGTATCACTCAAGGAAATAGTTATTCTTATTGATATAATTAATAATAATTATATCAAAATCCCAAAGCAGTTTACTGTTTACTTATAGCTTCTAGAGAACTTAGAGCAGTGCCAAGTATACAATAATCTATATGTTTTATTAATGCTATGTATTACACTGTTGTATTATATAAATATTTATAAGCTTTCTATATATTATTGCTATTCATTCTCTAAGACTTTTTAAAATTTATATAACAAATTGTTGCTGTAGGTGTGAAAGCAACTGGTCTTACTAATGAAAATTTAAAAATCAATTCCTTCAGTTAAAGTTCAGAGGGTTATAGAAAGGGAATAGTTTAGTTTTATATAATGCATATGCAGAATGTCTAATCTATGTAAAATTAGTACAGATTTTTCCACAGTTGTGGACTTCACTCCTGAGAAGTTTCAAAGGACAGTGTCTTTAGAAAGAAATGATTTTCTATGATTCCAAATGTTTCTGAGGACCTTTTTTCTGACATTACTCATGGCGATAGGTTGGGACTGGTCTGACCTCTCATGCCCACAGAGTCCTATGCCTCCTGGCAGAATTCTTGGTGGTAGAAGGGGATGACTTGTTTCCTTTCCGAAGAACACTAAACAAATAGGCTGTTTTCCTTCTAATTGTACAGATGATAAGTCCTTCAGAATGCCCTTAACAATGGACTTCTTTAGGAATAAACGAATTTCAGAATTTAGTCCTCTCACCCTAGTTGAGGCCTTGTGTACTCTTACAAAAGAAAATAGACTCCTTAAGAGTGACACAGCTCTCTTCCCAGCCACAAAAAGTGCCACAGAAACCAGAATACCTTTGAGAATACAACCATTGGATTGAGGTGTTTAGATTAGTGGCGGTATTCACCATTAATCCTGTTTGATCTTTAGACTGTCCTCAGTGATTGCGGAAATTATAAAGCATGTGTCAGAATGCTTCTGTTGCAGTGTTAGGGTCATATGGACCCTACACATGAGAGCCTGATCTGGAACATGCAGGACTATTAAGTCTCCTAAAAGCAGAAAATATCATGAAGACTTCAGTTTTTACAAACATTTTCTTTTAAAAGGGAATTTACTTCATCAAGCCCATTATTTTAAAAGCCTAATTAATGGATTAGCTGATTTTTTAAAATACAAAATAAACTTCTTTACTCTATGTATCAGATAATTGAGCTTGAATAAGTTATTTTTATTTCTGAAGGTCTGTTTTCCCCTTGGTAAAATGGTGACAATAATAATACCTATCTCGTAGAGTTGTTAGAAGGTTTAAATGAGGCAATACATAGAACAATACATCATCTGAAACACAGTACATCCTCCGTGAGCGCAATAATGATTATCATCAATTTTCTCAGAGTATTTACTAGTAATAACAGTAAAATAATAATTTACATGTACTGAGTGCTAACAATATGCCAGATACTTTTCCAAATACCTTGCAAATATTTCTATTTCGTTTTTAAAAATTCATTCAACGGGTAATTATCGAGTGCCTAATTTGTGCAGGTTACGTTGTTGGTACCACATAAAGGAAAGGAGGAGTAAACATAGTAATATCGGGGAGGAATGCTCCTGGCCAAGGGAGCAGAGTGTTCAAATCCCCTGCAGGAGGAGCAGCCTCAGCACCATGGAGGCCAGTGTGGCTGGAGTTGCAGGGTCAAGGTAAGGAAGCTAGAAGGAAGCAAGGGAAGATTCTACCCAGAATCTCAGAGGGAGCTTGGCCCCGTGGACACCCTGACTTTAGATTTTGAATCTCAGGATCTATGAGACAATAAATACCTGTTTCTGTCAGACACCCATTCTGTGGACCTTTGTTCCAGCAGTCCCAGGGAACTCATAGCTTCTGCTTCCCAGTCCATGTGCTCTGTGTTTTGGTTCTGCTTTCCTAAGGAAATACAGATGGTAAACTGTATTTCTCACTACTTCAACAGTGACTTTTTTACAGCAAGGAAACAGATTTACTCCCTTAAGCAAAGACGTGGACAACAAAACATATCTTGAGTGACAAGATGAATTATTGGTTGTAACTACAGCAGCTAAGGCAGGAGTGTGTAACTTTTTTTTTTTTTTAAGCTGGTATCTATTGAGTTTTTACTACACATCACATACCATGCTACCTTCATTAACTTTTGCTGCTGTCACAACAATTCTATGAGTTAGGTACCGTTTATAGCTTCCCATTTTTTTCAGACAAAAGGTTGAGTGACTTGTGAGTTTTGGTGGCAGTTTTGAACCTGGGCACTCTGCTCCCTCCCTGCTGTGCAGAGCCCACGTTCCCTGTAGCCTTCTGTCTCAGAACCACTGGGGTACTGGCTACATTTTTAAATAGATGATGAGGTTCCTTTGGCTATTAACTCCAGATTTCAGAAAGCTTGTTTTTCCAAACCTTTTGTGTTTGTTTGTTGCTGGTCTTTAATTTCTTTGCCTGTAATTTGCTTTCACTTCTATCAGCTATTTTGATGTCAGTTTAATATCGAATTAGCATTCCAGCAATCTCTCTGCCAGTAATAAACTGGCTAATTTTCTCTTCAACTGTTCAGTACACTGACCATGCACAGCAGCCTGTGTGATTTGCTAAATTGAGTCACTTGTGCTGTTATTTATGTTTACTATAAACTGTTATTTACATGGCAAGCTGTAATCTTGATTTATAATGATAACATTAATTGACTGCATTTGACTGTGCACCTTAACTCTACATAATTTGCCTATAAATTTTCAGAGTTTTGTGTTGTTTAACATGGGAGGTTCATGACCATTTTTGCAAGGCTGCCCTATCGATGTTGTTCTCACTAATTGGCTGGAGGTGGTGTAGAGCTTAACCTTACAGAAAGGTTTACGGTTTTCTGCCAAAACAAAATTCCCCTTTATCCCATCTTAGCAATGTTTACCTCTCCTACTGCTTTCTAAATCACAAGGCCATGAGACCACTGGTTTCCACCTGTGACCAGAGAAATTCACCATTCAGTCACAAACATGAGTTCCTATGAAAATCTAACTTAAGCTAACAGACAAGGCAGAGATCAGTGGGAAGTTACAATGGCTTTTCCATAAGCCCTCTGCATCTGTTGGTTTTAAAAGCTGGCATTACGTACCTTTGTCTCCACACCAGTGTTCTGCACTCAGGCTTCGTGTCAGAATCACTTGTGGAATTTTTAAAAGTGTACACGTGGCAAAGAACTTTTCTTTCTATTGTCCGGGGCAGGAGTCAGGTGGTCAGGGGTGGATCTTGGTCAAACTTTTGTAAATTGCACCATATCTAATCCATAACTCAATTGAGAAATCTCTCTGTCAATGGTCAGAAGATAAATGAGGAACAGGAGATGGCAATACCCTTTCAGAACCTGGTCCATTCTGGGAAACTAGTGAGCAAACCATATTTAGAGAGGTTTGAAGTCTGGTATGAATCACTTGGAGTCACTCATCCTCATCGCTATGTTATTTCCGTAAGACACACCTTTGTGTTTAACTTCAAATGACTTAGTGAAATAGCTGAGGAGAAGAGGAAAACAAGAATGTTGAAGGCAAATGAGAAGCCCCACAGTTTCATGAAGGAAAAGGTTTACCTACTGAGTTGATTGGGTACTATGTCACTTTCTGTCACCTACTGCCTCTCTGGGCCCTTCCAAACACCTGGTCACCATAGGACAATTTCTCCAGTTTGTCCTAATCTGGGGATGACAATAAATATTTTATCTCTTCAATATAGACTCCCTACCACTTTAAATGTTTAATATGCCCAGTAATATTTCATACAGTGGCCAATTCATTTGTCCATTATTCTATCTGGTTTTGAATAGAAGATAAAATAATCATTTTATAGAGTAAAAATAAACAAAGTGCAAGTCTATCTAATGTTATAGTTATTTCAGTGTGATGAAATACACCCTGTGCTGCTTCACCCATAGACAGTGCGCTGTTGATAATACCTGTTAACCCAAGTAATGGATTGGAAGAGGCAACCAGGTAAAGATGGCAATTCTCCCCAGATTGATACAGATTTGATGCAATTTCTGTCAAGATCAGACCATAGATTTGGTAGACATAAACAGGTTAATTCTGAAATTTATATGCAAGGGCTTGAGACCTAGAAAATAAAAACAATTTGAAAAAGAAGAATAAAGTGGGAGGAATCACTCTACCCACTACTATTTACTATACAGTAAGCCTAATTAAAACACTGTGGCTGGGGCAAATAATACATTATATGTTCATAAAAATATTTTTAATAAGACACGGTGGTATTGCTGGCAGAATAGATGTGTAGAATTTTTCTGATTTAATTCTTCTATCTACAACCAAGGAAAGAATATCATGTTCTTTGAGTAGTTTTGTTTTGGTGTTTGTGACCTGTGTGGTTTAGGAATGTTGCAGGTATGAAAATATTTAGCTATTAGGACCAGTTATACTACTCAATAACCTTCCTTTTTCTTTCAGTATTTCAAGTATTTCTAAGTGTTTGTTTCAATATCACAGTACCTTTCTACCTATCTGTAATTGTGCTAAGCTTGTTGGTCTCTGCTGATGTACATATAATTGTAATAAATCATAGAAATGCGCTTTTTAAAAATTATAAGACTGAGTTTGAAATTCATTGGCCATATTTAATTTGAAACTGTAATGGAAAATGTGAAAAATGCTATTACATGAAGCCACAAATTTGATTTTTTAAATTTTTCTCTTGGTAAATTCATAAATTTGATATTTGCCAGTATCTATTTTAATTAATAAAATCCTAGATTTATAAGGTTCAGATGTTTATTTTTGCCACACCCTCTCTACAAAAAAGATGAGATCGCTCATCTTAAATCAAAATAATCTGTGAATTCAACCAAGTATGACCACCTCTCCATCCTGTATTATTTCTACTTAGCTTAACTGCTAGAAATTAGATTTTGTATAAAAGAGCAGTTCTGATTATGTTTTTTAAACCTCTCTTTTCAAAATAGTGATATATGGTCACTTTGCAAGCTAATTGTTTGGAAAATTAGTTTAAATGCAGATTTCCAGGACCTACTTCAGACTTACTGAATCCAAGTCTCTGGACATAGGCCCCAGAATCTGTGTTTTTGAAAGTTCTCCATATGATTCTTATCTGCCATACATTTTTAATCTTATTCCATGAGATGTTTTTTTCTCTAGACTTCATACAAGATATTTTCTCCCCATAGATTCTATAACACATATTAATGAAGTCCTGAATCCTAAAATCAGTTTGATATTTATTATTGCAATTTAGCCTTTATTGAAATAGTGATTCATCCACAACCACTCCATGTACATTTTGACAAAAATCATATTCAGAACATGAGATGAATTAGACATGATTTCATCTACAAATGCCTCTTTACTTTTATCATTCATTTGTATTAATTCTATCCAGACCAATCTGTTTTCCTAAAATAAGATGAAAAGCGTCAGACCCAGGAGAAAGGAGTGAAAGAACTAAGATTATTTTGCTTGAAGCAGAGTGTTCGTCAAGGCAGATACAATGTATCTATGTAAAGAGATACATATTCTATTCCTTTCTCACCACATATTTTCATTTTCTCTTGTGATCTTCAGCAGTTTTTGTGTAGATTTATTATTATACAGATACTTAACTGAGTAAGTAGGAGTCTTAGGAGTATAAAGCTTTCATGGCCACTCCATACATTGAGCCTTGTAGATCAAGTACAGATATGTACTGAAATACACGCTTCATAACCAACCTGTTAGTCTCAAACTTGGAAAGACAAGATATCAACAAATTGGTGTAAAACTGCAGCAGAAGGTTTCACAGCTATGCTCTGAAACAGTGTAGTTATAGGCGGGACTCTTTTGCAATTGGATGAAGGAATTTATTATTTAAAGATCACCAATCCTTCCCTCCTTGTATATGCTATGCCACCACTTCCCACCACTGACCCAATCCTTTCACAATTGCTCAAGATCTTGATGATTCTTTTTAAACTTGTTTCTTTCAGCTTACTTCTCTGCTTTGTGTGTTCACGGTTTCCCTTCCATTTGAATCATTCCAGCATTCAAATATGCCTTGCTATTCTTCTATAATAAAAATTAAAAAAAAAAAAGAATAAACAAGTAAAATCCCCTCTCTGGCAAAGCTTACATCTAACATGCTTTTCTTCATGTAAGTTTCTCAAAAAAAAGCTGTTTAGAATGACTGTTTTCACTTAGTTCAATTTCCTTTCATTCTAAAATGTACTCCAATCTGGTTTCTACTCAAATTGCTGCAAGAAAACTGCTCCCTCATCAGCCTTTAATGGCTAATGGATTTAAATGACCCCACATTTTAATCTCTAGCCATGAACCTGCTAACAAGATGCAAATTTATGTATGCAACTACCCATTTGATACATTCACTAGAATGCTTCTCAATGATAAACTTTTGTGTTCAAAAATTTACCTTTTGCTCTTTTCTATCAGATTTTACTTATTTCTTGCTTTTTTTGTATTTAAATAAATGGGACCTCTATCATGCAGACACTCAGAATAGATATTTTTAAAGCATTCTTGTCACTTCCCTCATTCTCTGCTCTCACTCAGTCTGTTATTCTCTGTATTCTCAACTTGGTATACTTGTTTGCATTTCTGCTGGCATCAGTAACTCAAACTACTAACATTTTTCTGGATGGCCACAAAAGACTCCAGATTGGTGTCCCTGCTCTATTCATGCCCTCAAATGCATCATTATTCATAATTTCAAAGCAGTATTTTACAACTAGACAGCCATATTATCTCCCTATTAAAAACAAAATTCAATGCCATTCAATTGACTTTTTCCAAGGAAGTAAACCTGAGACTATAGGATCTAGGTTTGAATACCTCACCAACTTCATCACTGTGCCTGTAACATTAAATTTTCTGACTACTTTCCTACTCCAGGCATTCACACATGCTATGCATTCTATGAAATGTCCTTTACTGGCCTGCTTAAAATTTCACCAAAGTCTAGATCTCAGCTTAAATTCCACATCCTCAGACTCATGCCTTAATTCTAACATTTAATCTTATACAACCATGCAAGGCATCTGGATGGCCCAGTGAATTAAGCATCTGCCTTCAGCTCAGGTCATGATCTCAGGGTCCCAGGATCGAGCCCCACTTTGGGCTCTCTGCTCAGTGAAGAGCCTGCTTCTCCCCCTCCCTCTGCCTGCCATTCTGCCTGCTTATGCTTTCTCTCTCTGTCTCTCTGTCAAATTAATTAATTAATTAATTAATTAAATCTTTTCTAAGAACTTACAAAACTGTACTTATTTAGGATAGGTGATTTTTCAAAAAAATAAAAACCAAAACTTTGTGCATGTGATGATGCAACTATGACATTTGTTGCATGATATAAAGCCAAATAATATACAACATTTAAGGATTCTGAATTTGTTTTAGCAAATTAATGTAACCTCATTATAAATTGCTTAGAGCTATCCATTTGTAAAATAATGCTACAAATGTGAAAAACGAAAGCACTGAAAAATGATTCCAATTTTAGAAAAGAACATTTTGAATGAGAACATTAACATTTGCAAAGACATTTATTTTAAATTTTTAGCAAGCTGACTAAATGGCAATATGTTCTTTTGCTTTGTGTATGAAGGTGTAGTTGGTTGATTTTACGTATAAGCTGGAGTGTATTGCTTACTAAACCAATATGTTGAATCCAATTGCTCTCATTTCTCATTCTTAGCCCAGGATACATTGTAACAGAGTCATGATCTGCTTAATGACACTGTGACTTCTGCTTAATATAAGTTATAAATTTTCATTCTGGCATCTGTGTTAGGTGGTGCACCCTTCTTGGTAAGTGACAATTCTCAAAGGACAAAATGTTTAAAAGGATTTCTCAAGATGGCAAGTTCAAGGCTGGCTTTCATGGGCATCTGATTCCAATTCACATACTCTGGTTCACTAAGCCATTGTGCCTTTTCTTATAAGGATCACTGAAGTCATATATGCTTAAGTCCTGAACTCAACTGAAACATTGTAAAGACTTTTCTGGGCTTTATATGTTAAGCTTTCTATGTTTTCAAGTTTACATTATCAACCCTGGTTTTCTCTGTCAAAAGAGGCCAAGTGAGTATTCATGAAGCTTCACAATTTTTATTTATTTATTTATTTTTATTTATTTATTTTTGAGATAACCAGAAGCCTGGTGATAGGGGCTTCTGAAGATTTTTTTTTATTAGTTCTTTCTTATTAAAACAAGTGTTTTACTAAACAAAAATTTCAGGCATTTAGCAAAATTTGAAAGCCTAGCTATCTTGAATGTATGAAATTAAGAAGCCAAATCAAAGGCTAAGGATTTATCAAAGTCTGTTAATGATATTTGTCTTCATATCTGAGAAGAAAATAGGGTGCATCCTGTGTAATTTGAAGTATTTACCTTTCATGTTCTTTACTTGTTCTTCCTTCTTGGGTTTCTGTGGCTTATCCTTTATCAAGGAGAAAGAGAATGATTGCATACGAAAGAGCCATGTCTATTAGTTACAAGAATGGTTGGAAATCTGCATGGTCTCTTTCTAGTTTCATTCTACTTTTATGGATTGATGTATAGCTAAAAAAAATATTTTTCTTAATTATGGCAGATTTGATTATGGATTAGCAAAATGATATCCATTAAGTAACAGAAATAGAAATGTTATTTGGCCTCCTATAAACCCTCCACTGGTATTTTGAAATTCATCCACAACCAAATGCCCTGCTTATTAATAATGAAGTATTTTTTTCCTTCTATTGTAACAGCTAGGCTATTTATAGAATTGGTGAAATAAAAAAACATAAATGTCCACATATTTAGGCTATTTTATGTATCTATTTTAATCTTTAAAATTTTTAGTGCTATATAGTTGGCAAATAAAATTTTAAGACATTTAAAGCGTACAATGTGATGATTTTATATACATACACATTGTGAAAAGATTCCCCCATTGAGTTATTTAACACACCATCACTTCATATTCTTACCTTTTTTCTTTATGGTGAGAACATTTAAGTTCTACTTTGTCAGCAAATTTCAACTGTACAATATTTTGCTAATAATTCTCTTGACCATGTTTTACATTAGATTCTCAGACCTTATCTTGGCTTTCACTGTCTGGCTTATTTCACTTGGCATTATGCTCTCCAGGTTGTTCCATGTTACTGCACATGGCAGGATTTTCTTCTCTTTTTAAAGCTAAATAATATTCCATATTATATATACAACAGTTTCTTTATTCATTCATCTATAGATGATACTTAGATCATTATCATACCTTGGCTATTGTAAATAATGCTGCAATGAATATGAGGGTGCAGATATCTCTTTGAAATAATGGTTTTGTTTGCCTTGAATATTTGGGTTATTTTAAAAAGCACTTTTACTTTCTTTATTGAACTTAAAAGTTTGTTTTGGTTATCGCAGATTGATCTCTGAGTCATGTATGACCAAAGCAATTATCTCCATAAACTTGATATTTAGCATGATAATATAATGAATTATTTTATCTGCCATGAAGTTCTCACATTTATTATAAACTTGAAGGAAAGTTGGAGCATGCATGATTAGCAGGAAGCATGAGGAATTGACTAATTATTTTTATATTTTTATTTTTCTTTCTTTTTTGTTTCAAATCTAACTAAAGAAATTTGAAGGAAACTAATTTCAACATATTTCTAAGTTTTACTCATCTCCAGAGTTAATCTCTGGAAGCTTTTCTTAAGGAAAAATGCCATAAAATTGCAAGTGCTTCCATTAGCTTTTTATTAAGCAGTCTTAATTGTTTTGTTGACTGCAGGAGACAAAATCAGAGAGAGAATTTTGAAATGTGTTTAGGAGTATGAAAAGTTGCCAACCTTACCTAGAACATTATAAAAAGATTTTATCTGATCTGGATTCAGACTTTGAATAGAGAGTGTAGAGATATTCTATTGACCATTAGGTCAATAAAGTGTCCCTAAGATGTGCTTGTTTTATATTTTCTACATCACACTAATCAATAGTACTACCACTTCTCCACTTCAATCACCACCAGGATCACTACTCTCAAATTTATAATAGTTATGTTATTTTTACCACCATAAACAAGTTACAAGTCTGAATATTTTATATACAGTTTTTTTTTCTCATTTGTTCCTCACATGTACCATATAGGTGGGAATTTTCATTGTATGTGTATTTCAGATACAGTAATGTAGAGAACTAACTTTTCCACCAAATTTAGAGATGGATTCTAATCTAAGTCTGCCAGACATTTTTTTTTTTTTTTTTAAATATTTTATTTATTTGACAGAGAGAAATCACAACTAGGCAGAGAGGCAGGCAGAGAGAGAGGAGGAAGCAGGCTCCCTGTGGAGCAGAGAGCCCGATGTGGGACTCGATCCCAGGACCCTGGGATCATGACCTGAGCCGAAGGCAGAGGCTTTAACCCACTGAGCCACCCAGGCGCCCCAAGTCTGCCAGACATTTAAGTCTGAGCTTTAATCACTAAATTGTGTGATCTACTAAGTTCCAAGGGGTCAGAGTCCCAAAAGGGGGTTGAGGATCCTGATAGCAGAGGCAATAATATGAAATTATGTGTCTTAAATCTTGCTGGGAAGATCAATCGTCATATTTGTTAGAAAGACAGAGTCTCAGGCTGCACTTATACTTCCTGAATCACAGTCAGCATTTTAACAAAATTCCTAGACGAATTGTAAAGTTTTAGAAGACATGCTCTATCTGTTCAACAGAATATTTTCAAAAACATAGTCAACTTCTTTACCAAAATCTAGAGTCTCTGAATCTATGTGATTTTTCTCAGGGGACTAGCCACTTTTTTCATTTATTGACTCTTTTATTTTTATTTCTTCATTTATTAGACTGTTTTTCTTATTTGTACACCTACTTTGTGGAAGACACTTAAACATTATACAAGATACCAACATAAAAGATTTTGAGGAGATAAATGTGTACAATGGATAGTCATTTAAGTTGTCACTTAATAAATTCTGTAAATGAAAATAAAGTTAAGATATAGGTAATATTTTTACATTCTGGAGGTCTATCAAAAGAAACAACTTCATAAAGGATTTCCTGTTAACAAATAAATGAAGTATTCTACAGCAAAGGTTTCTGGATATACCTACATATTCCCTATGTAGCATGTACTAACTTCCATTCTTAATTTATACACTTGGCCCTAATGAGGAAAGTTTACCATTTTATTATTTCTGAAATACATTTTTCAACTTCATGAAAATTGAACTATCATTTAATTTCCTTTTTAGTGGAAACTCTCTTTTCCTTAACTATTTCTTTTTAGAGATAACTTCTACTTAAAATTGTTTTTCAGATTCCAAAAAATAAAACACTCATAGAAATCAAAAGTTGACTTTTCATGTCCTCTTTCTGTTGGCAAGTAAATCAAGAGTTTGCATAAACAGAAGTTTCGTGGAGGAAATTGAATTTGATCTTTAATTTGCTATAGGAAAGAAATGAATTTTAAAGGAGGTAAGTGGAAGCATCATGGAAGAAAGATTAAGTTGACAGAGGAAGGATATGTGAAGATCAATTTTGCTATGGCAGTGATACATAGATACCTACCCCCAACATGATAGGTTATGGGGGGGGGGGCGTGCTGTTGTTTTTAAGATATTTTTGTAGGAAATTACTATGTGTCCACATTAATACATTATGATTTTTAAAATTTTACACTACAGTTTATTATGTAAGTACCCTTCATTTTAAAGTATAACTTCATTTTTCAAACAGTTTTTAGTATTTATCTACCTTAATACATTTAGATAAAATTCATTTCAATAATTTATAACTACCCCATGCCTTATTTATTCCCATGTTATCAGGCATTTGCCTCATTTACAATTGTTTTTGCTGAAATGGACTGCAATATCCATCTTATCATATATACCAAAGCTTTGTACTTATAAAAACTTGGGAAAATGAATTAAAAGACATGAACTTTACCAGATATTTACTGAATGGCTTTAAAAAAGAGCGGGCTATGGACATTGGGGAGGGGAGGCGAACCATTAGAGACTATGTACTCTGAAAAACAACCTGAGGGTTTTGAAGGGTCAGGGGTGGGAGGTTGGGGCAACCTGAGGGTTTTGAAGGGTCAGGGGTGGGAGGTTGGGGGAACAGGTGGTGGGTAATGGGGAGGGCACGTTTTGTATGGAGCACTGGGTGTTGTGCAAAAAGAATGAATATTGTTACACTGAAAAAATAAATAAAATGAAAAAAAAAAACTGTTTTAATAATTTGCAGTCCCACCAGCAGTGTATATTTGTTCCTGTAATTCCATACCTTCTCCAATACTTAATATCATCATTCTTTAAAAAGAAATACAAACAAAGTCAGAGGCTTGGCACTATCTGACATCAAGACTTTCTACAAAGCTCCAGTAATCAAGACAGTGTCATATTGATGAAAAGAATAGACAAATAGATTGATAGACTAGAGAGCCCAGAAATAGATGCCCCATATTTATATTCAACTGATCATTGATAAAAGAGCAAAGACAATAAAATAGAACAAAGATAGTCTTGTCAACAGATAGCAATGGAACAACTGGAGATCATATGCAATATGTTTGTACATTATCTATATATAAATATATAGATATAGACAGTACTGATACCCTTCACAAAACTTAACTCAAAGTGGATCATAGATTTAAATGTAAAACACAAAACTTTAAAACTCTTAGGCGAAAATACAGAAGAAAATCTAATTGACTTTGGGCATGGTGATAATTTTAGACACAACACAAAAGCCACAATCTATGAAAGAATTGATAACCTATATTTCATTACAATTACAATTACAAAACTTCTTCCCTATAAAAGACATTAAAATGGGAAGATAAGTCACAGGCTGGGAAATAATATGTGCAAAAGACACACCTGATAAACGGTTGCTATTCAAAATATACAAAGAACACTTAAATTCAACAATAAGAAAACAGCCTCATCAATAAATTGGTCAAAAGACCTAAATAGATACCTCACCAAAGAAAATAGATAGCTAGTAAGCATATGAAAAGATTCCTAACATCATATTTCTTAAGAGAATTGCAAAGTAAAACAACAAAGATATACCACTACTCACCTATTACAATGGCAAAAATTCAAAACACTAATAACAAATGTTGGAAAGGATATAAACCAACAGGAACTTTCATTAATTGCTGGTGCGAATGAAAAATGGTCTAGCTACTTTGGAAGACTGGTCATTTCTTATAAAACTAAATTTACTCTTAACCATATCGTCCAGCAATCTTACTCCTTGGTATTTACCCAAATTAAGTTGAAAACTTATGTCCACACAAAAGTCTGCACACAGATGTTTTTAGCAGCTGTCTCATAATTCCAAAGTATGAAGGCAACAAAGATGTCTTCTCATAGGTAAATGGTCAAATAACCTGTGCTACAATCAGACAATGGAACATTATTAAGCACTAAAAAGAAATGAGTTACCAAGTCATGAAAAGACATAGAAGAGCCTTAAGTGACTATGTACAAGAAACCACTCTAAAAAGTTTACATAACTGTATAATTCCAAATATTTGGCATTCTGGAAAAGGTAAAATTATAAAGACAGTATTGTTTCGTCTTATGGTGTCACTTATCTCTCAAATTCTCCCCTCATGGTCCAGTAGCTGTTTGTCCCTCTTTTGCTCGGCTTCCTTATTCTCTGTCATTTGGTCTTCTATATCACTAATTCTTTCTTCTGCCTCATTTATCCTAGCAGTGAGAGCCTCCCTTTTTGGGAGGGAGACAAACCATAAATGACTCTTAATCTCACAAAACAAACTGGGGGTTGCTGGGGGGAGGTGGGATTGGGAGAGGGGGAGGGGGCTATGGACATTGGGGAGGGTAAGTGCTATCGTGAGTGCTGTGAAGTGTGTAAACCTGGCGATTCACAGACCTGTACCCCTGGGGATAAAAATACATTATATGTTTATTAAAAAAAAAAATTTGGAAGGGGAGGCGAACCATAAGAGACTATGGACTCTGAAAAACAACCTGAGGGTTTTGAAGGGTCAGGGGTGGGAGGTTGGGGGAACAGGTGGTGGGTAATGGGGAGGGCACGTTTTGCATGGAGCACTGGGTGTTGTGCAAAAAGAATGAATACTGTTACGCTGAAAAAATAAATAAAATGGGAAAAAAATTATAAAGACAGTAAAAGGATCAGTGGTTTCCAGGGATTAGGAAGAAGGATGAATAGGCAGAAGACAGGATTTTTAGGATGATGTAACTACTCTGTATGATGCTCTCATGGCAGGTACATACAATTATACATTTGTCAAAACCCATGAACTATACAATACCAAGAGTGAACACTAATATTAAACTACAGACTTAGTGTAGTAATAATGAGTCAATTTAGACTCATCAATTTTAACAAAAGTACCGGTTTGTTAAGGTATGTTGATAGTAGGAGAGACATAGTAGGAGGGACTATGTCAGAGGAGGAGCACAGGACATATTAGATTCTTTGTAATTTCTGCTTAATTTTGCTATGAACCTAAATCTTCTCCAAAAAAATTAAAGTTCAGCATAAAATAAAAGATCATTATCACAACTAAATATATGAATGTTTCCTTAACATTTTAAAATATTCAGTGTTCAAATATTCACTTGTCTCATAAAGTTTATATATCTTTCTCTTTGTAGATTGTTTATTGGATAGAATATAATTAAGTCTCCTTAATACTGCAGGTTCACTTGCTCTCTTTCTCTGCAAAATTTTATTCAGTTACAGTGGGTAATCAAGGCAATCTGGCTCTGTGTCCACCATTTTCCCACATTTTGGAATTTGGTGCCTACATAACAATGGCATTTTTAGTAAGATTTTTTCGGTTCTTTTATTTTCTGTGGAAAAAAAAAAAACTTAGAAGCTTGGTTAGATTTACACTGTATATGTATGAATGTGTGTGTGTGTGTGTGTGTGTGTGTGTGTGTAGTTTTTGTTGTTTGTTTTTTGGGTTTATTTTTGTTACTTGTTTTATTTGGCATGACTATTATACATGTGGCTTTCTGTTTTTCCCTCAGGATGCACATAATAGTTGGTTGTCTCTATTGATATCATCAGTTATACATAACTTCATAACTCCATTAATTCAGACCAAAAAGTGCTCTTCTTACTAGATCATGTCTTATTTGTATCTTAGGTAGAATACTTCTCTAGAGAGAAGATTCCTTTGTCTAGTTATCTAGTGTTCGGTTGCCCAGTGGAATAGTTAGTGTGGGAAAGATGGGATAAATGTGTAATTTTTCCTTTTTTATCAGCTTCAAAATAATGAAAAACATCTTTCAATCATAACCATATGGTAGATGGTGGTTCTTTTTTGTTTTGTGTTTTGGTCTTATTGTGATCTCTTGGCTTTTAATATATTTTGTATATTTCAATCTATTGCAAGTGACACTGATACTCAAGCTTTCCATATTTTGTTCAAGTGGGATCCTTTTCAAATGACTCCTGCATCATTTTGACATAGCACTCAACATCTTTGAAAGATTCTGTACTCTCTGATATGACAATGCAGTCCATGTCATCTTCAGTCTCTCCAGTTTCAGTCTTTACTACAAGGAGTTCTCATTATTTCCAGCGAGAGGAAAAAAAAAAAAATATATATATATCCATATGAATACATATGAAATACCTATATATTTCAAGACCAGATTTTTTCATTGCTAATGGTTGGTAATTGTTTCTAAGCTTTTTTTTTCCCTAGAAACATATAGGAAACATTTTATTTGTTCTTAAAGATATTTTTATTAAAATTTCTCATGAACTCATATTGATACATCCAATTTAAATTTAGGCCTCCATCCAAAGTTTTTGCTTAATCTCTTTTGCATTATAGATCTCTATATCTTTGCTGAGTTCTCAATAACACTGTGACTGTAGAATTAGAAAAAGAAATCAGGGGCACCTGGGTGGCTCAGTGGGTTAAGCCTCTGCCTTCTGCTCGGATTGTGATCTCAGGGTCCTGGGATCGAGCCCCACATCGGGCTCTCTGCTCGGCAGGGAGCCTGCTTCCCCCTCTCTCTCTGCCTGCCTCTCTATCTACTTGTGATCTCTCTATATATATCAAATAAATAAAATCTTTAAAAAAAAAAGAAATCATTACTTATTTGCTTTATCTCACATTACACCTATAAATATATCAGTATAAAAATATCAAAACTAAAACAAAAGTGATTGCTTAAATGTTTAAGATGTTCTTTTGCAGGTTTTTTGTTTGTTTGTTTTGTTTGTTTGTTTGGTCAAATTACTATGCTTTAAAGTCACTTTTTAAAAAATTTCTCTTTCTACCACAAACTAAATACACATTTAGGCTCACATGTTTCTTGTTTTATTTTTTAGAATTTTTTTAAAAAAATCTAAATTTAGAGATAAATGTAAAATGTTTTTAGATTTCTAAAATCACATCTACAAAACAAAGAAGTCTAGGATCTGGGTTTGCCCTTCTATGCTATTTTCTCTCTCCTCTTAGGGGCAACACTTTCCCCCCTTAATGTTTAACATATTCTATTGTGTATTTATTTTTGTATTTTTAATGTAAGCCTATGCCTCTTTCAGAATTTTGGAATGTAGGAACATTTGTGCATTTCTTCTTGTGGTTGCTTTCATATTTAGCACTTTTCCATAGCACCCGTAATTCTTTTGGGGAGGAGTATGATCTATTGGTTCTTTATTATAAGTAATAACAAATTAGTTACTCAATTCTACTTCCTTCTGTCATCTCTCTTCACCAACATCTAATCTGAACCATTCAGTTTAATTCACAGTTAGTAACTATAAGGTCATTAGTAAGCACATTCTATTCCCTATTCTCTTTAAAGTTTGATAATGTAACTAACATTTGATTTAGCCTCAATTTTGAATCAACTTCAACCCCTAAATATTCTCCAACTTTCTTCATTTCCTAGAAATCATAAGTTGGGAATATTTTAAAATATTATTTTCTGAATACACCATATGTTCAACTTTGAATCATATTTATTGAATATATTATCTAATTTTAGTTTCATAGTTTAATGAAATGAAAGGATTAAATGAATTTGTTATAAAGTAATATTTCATTCCCATCCTAGTTTTCAACTTTCAGATGATTTTGAAATTGTTGAAGAACCTAGGGGTTGATTATTTCTTTTGATGTGTCAAAGAAACAGCTCAAATTCAGGTCAAAATAAGATTCACAACTTATGAGAACTGAGCAACTATCTAGGTTATGGGAGAATGAATATTCTGGGAACTTGAAGATCTGACGGATACATAAAGTCATTTACCACTCCTAAAAAATCTTCCTGGTTTCCAGACATGCTTTTTAAGCTCCTGGATAGCCACAATCTTGGATGTAGTCTCTACTTATTATTAATAATGTCATACATGTAAACAGAAAAATTTGCAAATTTTTTTTAAAAGATTTTATTTATTTATTTGACAGAGAGAGATCACAAGTAGGCAGAGAGGCAGGCAGAGAGAGAGAGGAGGAAGCAGGCTGTCCGCAGAGCAGAGAGCCCGATGCGGCGCTCGATCCCAGAATCCTGGGATCATGACCCGAGCTGAAGGCAGAGGCTTTAACCTACTGAGCCACCCAGGCGCCCCATTTGAAAAATTTTCTTATATCAAGTGTACTTTAGTTATATTAGGACTTTATATTTGTTTAAATACCTATACACAAGTAGGGGCCCCTGAGTGGCTCAGTTTGTTAAGCATCCAACTTGGTTTCTGCTCTGGTCATTGTCTCATGGGTCATGGGATTGAGCCCACATGGGACTCTGAACTTAGTGGGGAGTCTGCTCAAAGAGTTCCTCCCTCTACCCTTCCCCCACTTTCTCTCTGTATCAAATAAATAAATCTTTTAAGAAATATCTCACAAAACAAACTGGGGGTTGCTGGGGGGAGGTGGGATTGGGAGAGGGGGAGGGGGCTATGGACACTGGGGAGGGGAGGCGAACCATAAGAGACTATGGACTCTGAAAAACAACCTGAGGGTTTTGAAGGGTCAGGGGTGGGAGGTTGGGGGAACAGGTGGTGGGTGATGGGGAGGGCACGTTTTGCATGGAGCACTGGGTGTTGTGCAAAAAGAATGAATACTGTTACGCTGAAAAAATTAATAAAAAGGGGAAAAAAAAAGAAATATCTATACACAGATCTATTTTATTTTAATATGTATTTTATGTAGAATAGATTCATTTATTTATTTAACAAATCTTTATTAAACTTCCTTTTGATAAAGTAGACATTACCTTAGAGTAACCCAGAAGATTAAACAAGACCAACAGAAATTGAAAATATCCCTGAGTTTCAAACAAAATATGTAATATCTTAATGGATTATAATTACTCCATATGCTGCAGAAAACAAGTTTCCATAACCTGAGCCACATTTTTCCTAATTCTGTCAAAAGTAAGCAGCATGCAAGTTATCCTTAAAACTGACAAAATAGACAGTGGGGTAGTCAAAATGGAGATGGTTTATTGTTGGCTACTTGGAACTCTAAAGAAAAAATAGCTCTTTCCCTTACCCTATTTCAGTAAGCATATATTATCAATACTGTCAGTTGTGAGGATGCAGCTTGAAACTTCAGCTTTGTGAACTTTTTTGGTACCACGTATTCTTCATTCTATCAGCCATGTGAGAAACTATATTTATAGAAACATTTTTTGTGCACCTCGGCTATACCCTTCACTGGTTTGGGGGCTTGTATTAAAACAAGTCAGATACAGTGCAAGCCTTCCGATATTTTACAGTCTAGTAGAAGACACATGCAAACAGGCACTTCTAAATGCAGAGTGGAATGTGACAAGTGAACCTTTCTTATAGAGTATCTAATTATAAAGCAATCAAAGGGATGGGAAGTAAAATTCCAGACACCTGGCTGGGCTTAAGTATTCCTATAATGTAATTTAATTTTATGGCCTGGAATCTACTCTGAAAACCCAAAATATAGGATCAACCTGACTTGGCAATCATGCATCTGTGAGTTTAATATTGTGTTGGCAAGGAGGAAAATAAGATACCTCATTCCACCTTTAACATTGTTGTATTTCTGGCCAACAATTTGAAAGAGGTTATGAAGCCATTGACCTAGAAATCATAATGCAAATGTTGCTCCGGCAATCACAAGCACATACACTAGCTTTGAGAAAGTTTATAATTTGTATAAGTACATTTTTAATATTCTTTACATTTGCAGTGAGTTGCGAAATAGATTTGTTTACAATGTGCAATGGTTTAGAAAGCAGAAAATCTTACTGTTGTCAAATAAGATTTGTAGCATTATAAAAATGCACTTAAACATTTTAATATATTAGCAAGGATCACAGCATATTCCACAATTTTGCTAAGTCACAAAAGCAAATAGGAACTTTGATTTTCTACCTGTATCAGGAGCGAACTGAATATCATTTCATGACTTAGTGAAAAGTTTGAAAATCTATGCCTGTGTTTGTCTAGAATCATTCTTATGGCCAATTAAATCTATTTAAAATGATGCTGAAAAAATGACAAAGATCCTTTCTGGAGGGTGAAATGAAGGTGAAAATAAATTATATATTTTGAAAAATAAAGCTTTCAAAAAGAAACTGGTAAAGTTTTGAAAAAGAAATCAACAACAAAAATAAATGCTGTAGATTTGTACTAGGGGGACTCCAATAATTATAGCCCTAACTAGGTAATTAGGTAAATTGGTTTACGTCTCTTTATATAAATCACATCAAAGCATTTATCTATGCTATTTGTAAGCTTTAGAACTATCTAAAGCCTCCATTCTGTAGATTAGGAACCCTGTCTTATTTTTGTATGCACATAAACATTGATGAGGTCACAAAATAACAAGGTTAGAGTGGATCTTATATTCAATACAACCATCATTTTTGCAAGGTATTATAGGCTTTTTGCCATATGATAAGTATGACACAATTAAGCAGGTAATGCTTTTCTGTGTTTGGTTGCATTGGGGTATATTTTGATAGTAAGACAAAGAGTAATTTTCGGAGGGTGAATATAGTAGCATCCATATAGTGGTTTAATAATAGTACTATAGAACCTAGCACAGACCTCACTTGTAATTCAATTTCTTCCGCTTCATAAGATAGTCATCAGTGCACGTGTTGAAACACAGATTGGAATGTTCTGAGATTTTAAAGCTGTAGATTTACTTCAGGATACAAGGTGGTGCTGTTTCATTTTACAAACAAAAACTACTGTGACCAAAAGCTAGCAAAGCTAGAAGGACATCATCCCCTGTAAAGAGAGCAAGAATCCAGAAGAAGCCAATTCTATACTTCTACATGCCAACTATGATTTTGTTTAATGGAAAAATAGATAAGTTATATTTATACACACTGCACAATGTAAACACAGAGGCAATAACAATATTCACTCAAGGATGAAGTGTTCATTTTTTAGTAGTTAACAGGGTTCTGTGGCCCACAATACTGGCAGGGGCTGTGAAGGCTCTGGTCTTCAGGGAATAAAAATATGTGCTTTATGGAAAATGAGTGAAAAGTTAAGGTTTAGTCCTAGTTCTTATAATCTTTTTCTGCTGACAGCCATTTTACTGGTTTTGTAAATGAGCATCTAAGCTTATCTTTTAATTTCAAATGACCTATGCAGTAAGGAAAACCAAAGGCTCCACTGTCTTCTATTCAAATGCTAATCACAATTTGCCAACTTCTTGCCAATTTATGGTATGAATTTAAATACTACAAAAAATGAGGCTTTTTTTTTCATATCAACCTTTCTCTGTATTTGTTATTACTTTACATATAGAACATAAATGAAAATTTGGTGTCCTTTTTCAATGTCAGGTTTCCTTTGTGACATCCATGAAATTAAGTAACCTTCCTGGGCCTGATTTTTTTTTTTCCATTTTATTTATTTTTTCATCGTAACAGTATTCATTGTTTTTGCACAACACCCAGTGCTCCATGCAAAACGTGCCCTCTGTATTACCCACCACCTGTTCCCCCAACCTCCCACCCCTGACCCTTCAAAACCCTCAGGTTGTTTTTCAGAGTCCATAGTCTCTTATGGTTCGCCTCCCCTTCCAAATTTTTTTTTCCATTTTATTTATTTTTTCAGCGTAACAGTGTTCATTGTTTTTGCACAACACCCAGTGCTCCATGCAAAACGTGCTCTCCCTATTACCCACCACCTGTTCCCCCAACCGTCCACCCCTGACCCTTCAAAACCCTCAGGTTGTTTCTCAGAGTCCACAGTCTCTTATGGTTCGCCACCCCTTCCAAATTTTTTTTTTAATAAACATATAATGTATTTTTATCTCCAGGGGTACAGGTCTGTGAATCGCCAGGTTTACACACTTCACAGCACTCACGATAGCACATACCCTCCCCAATGTCCATAGCCCCCTCCCCCTCTCCCAACCCCACCTCCACCCAGCAACCCCCAGTTTGTTTTGTGAGATTAAGAGTCATTTATGGTTTGTCTCCCTCCCAATCCCATCTTGTTTCATTTATTCTTCTCCTATCCCCCTAACCCCCCATGTTGCTTCTCCATGTCCTCATATCAGGGAGATCATATGATAGTTGTCTTTCTCCGATTGACTTATTTCACTAAGCATGATACCCTCTAGTTCCATCCACGTCGTCGCAAATGGCAAGATTTCATTTCTTTTGATGGCTGCATAGTATTCCATTGTGTATATATACCACCTCTTCTTTATCCATTCATCTGTTGATGGACATCTAGGTTCTTTCCATAGCTTGGCTATTGTAGACATTGCTGCTATAAACATTCGGGTACACGTGCCCCTTTGGATCACTATGTTTGTATCTTTAGGGTAAATAACCCTCCTGGGCCTGATTTTTAATCCCATTATAAGACACACTAATACTAACATTTTCAGAGCAGTTCTCGTGGTATTTGTAATGTTTGTAAAACAAATCGAGAGGGTTTTTTTTGGTAAATCCTAGACATATTTGTTTAATAAAAATTGCTAATAGAGAAATTTGGTTGTTTCATATATAGTGATACCCTTGGCAGATTTTTGATTGACATCTATAACAATTTTATCAGATACTTCTTTATAACTCAATGTATTTATCTATTTGATTGTTTTGTGTATGTGGATATCCTCCGCAGATTTTTGATTGGCATCTATAACAACTTTATCAGATGCTTTTTTATATCTCAATCTATTTATCTTATTAGAGGTTTTGGCTACTAAAAAGGAAAACTAATTCAGAACTCTGCTGAGGACTTGTGAAATATAATTATATCCTTTACTGATTTTTTTCCACTCTTTTCACCCTGACATATCAGTTATTTAAATGTCAGCATTAATGTTAATTTACTTTTCTTTTTACATTTTTACATTTTCTTTACTAGAAGTTGACTCATATTTTCAAATAATAGGGAAGAAAAAACTGCACTATTCACTTATTTTGGCATAAAATAGACTTATTTAAATTATTCTTTATACTCAGCTTTATGGACAGAAAAAATAAACTCATTTATTGATGATATTATATTACATGGTATTATTCTAAGAGTACAGAAATATCATTAATATAACCTTGAAAAAAGTTCTTGCCATCATAATTTAAGTCAATGTGGGCAAAGAAGGCAAGGTAGCTCATTTAAGAAAAAAAAACAAAAACCTCCAATAACAAAAATGTTTAATAGATAGTAACTCACTAGGCTTAACCTGACAAAAGGAGATCATATAACCTCTGACATTTCCCTAAAATTCAATGTCTAGACACTACGACATGAATATTAGAGATTTCTTCCTTTAAAAGTGTCGAATACTTTAGGAGGCACTCTTGTGTAGAATTATAAATAACATCTTTGAATTGCATGAAAGCTTAGATTTGAAATATGGTTACTTACTCTTGTAAGTAAGACCATACTCTTGTATGGTCTGGGGCAAGTAAGCCACTTTTTGAGTCAATTCCTTATGTGTCTATAAAATGGAGAGAATACTTCCCTCATAGTTAAATCAATGTTTACATGAGATAACTCATATATAGTGCTTAACAATAGTAAACACTGAATAAAAATTAGCTACAGTTTCTGTTTTCCAGTGAATACACAATTTTTTAAAATCTCCTCAAATATCCTCAAAATAATTACTAAACTTTACAAACTTTGTTTCCTGTCATATGTATATGAAAGAGAGAAATGGTTAAAATTAATTCATTGTTTTCCAAGAGTACAGTATGAAAGCAGGAGGGGCAGCAGTATAATATTGCCATTTATAGAGAAACCTGCCAAACACTACCTTAGGTAATCAGGGTCAGTATCAGCAGTGAGGTCATTTCATGATATGAATCCTTGATGTGATTTGATGAAATGGCACCTTACCTCTGTGGTCTTCCCCACAGAAACACATAACATCAGTCTAGCCAGGAGACAAACATCAGACAAATCCCAATGGAGGAAGGGTCTGTGAAATTTCTGATGAGTATTCCTCAAAACTCTCAAGACCATCAAAAACAAACCTGAGAAAACATTACAGTCAAGCAGAGCTTTAAGGAAGCATGATGACTAATTACATAGAAGTAAAAGTACATGAATCTGAGTCATACTCTAATAAATTCTCTAACTCTAGAGAGAGCACTTGGACATCATCACTACAACACTCCTAGTCATCATTAACATTAAGTAATGCCATTTATATAGCTCTGCATTCTGTGTAGAAATATGGATTAAATAATGGATAGATTGAATATTCAAGTTATTTTATTAAGATGGGATGGTAACACATAAGCTATATTAGTAAACATTCAATTTTATTTGAATTAAACAGAAGAGAAATAAACAGAAAAAAACAAAGGATCTGATGAATTTCAGATAAATGTTTCTTTTTCTTTCATAGGAGATGTTATTAAGAAAAGATCAAGACAAGGTCAAGGATTTATGAAACACATTATGAGGTTGAATTATTGGTTTTTTTTAATCTACATATTTCAGTTTTTGGTTTACTCTGACTATAAATGATGAGGTAATTAGCTGCAGGATTGAATTTAATAGACCTAATGACTGCCTAAGACATCTGGATAACTGATCCTTGTTCTTATTCCATAGCCCGGAGTCAAGGAATATACTTACATCGGGCTTTGTAAGCCTTGAAGAGCGTGGCAAATGGACTCTGGGCTGATGTGTATATGAGACCTCACCTTCTTATTGTATTTTGTATTATGTAAATTCTAAAACTGATGAGAAGCACTTGGTACCTATCAACTAGCTTGAATTAACACTATTCCAGGCTTAGCTATAAAAGCCTATGTATAGAAGGGCAGGGCTGAGAGGAGACAGAAAGCATAAGAACTGACTTACACACAATTAGAAAATTATTATTGTCAACCACTTGTGAAGATTTTGGGGTATAGATTTTTGTCATTCCATTGGCTCTAAAACGTCAATTTTTTCTCTGTGTACTCTGATTTTGTTGACCTCAATATTCTTTGGGTAAGTAAACCTTGGATGTTGATCTAGTAGATTGTGGGCTTGGTCTTTTCATTATTTTGTTCCTACTTCTGACAGTCTAATAGAGAGGAAATACTTTATAATGTTCACACTTTCTTCTTTCTCATGAAACTATATAAATTATAATATTATATTTTATTGTATGGTTTATGGTATTTATCTCCATTTTGTAAACATGAATTTTGTTTTCCCTTGTTAGCATCTTCATTGATTTTATATTTTGGATCATTTGCTGACTGACTGGGTCTGGTGTTCAGGAACTCATTTTTCACAAAGGGACCACAGATATTCTACTACCTGAATAATTACATGTTTGATAAAATCTCTCTCTTGCTTTTAAAACTGACTAATATCTGATAAGTGTCCACAGTCTTGGGCCTTTTAATTTCTCTCAAAACGTTGTTCACATGGACTTCTTGTGTTGAATGTTAGGAATGGAAGTTTCAAGCTCATTTTTTTGTTCCTATAAGGGTTTTTATTTGTCTTCCAGGATGACTAAAAATCCTTTCTTCATGCTGAATATTCAGTAATACAATTAGGAGATGAGTCATCATTTGTTGTATGATATCAAGCTTTTCCTGGAAAGTGCTGTGCCACTCAGCCTGTAGATGACTTCTTCCTTCATTTCAGACATTTTTTTCTTGAAATACATTATTGAATAATTTCTGATTCTATTTGTTGAGTTCTCTATTTCAGGAGCATAAACCATCCCAATATTGGATTATCTAAATTGTACAACTATTATTTGCTTTCATTGTGATTATTTCAGTATTTATCCCTGCAACAGAATACCTCCTTCATTTTTTCTATTCAGTTCCTCAGTTTTTAATCTTCCCACATCTCTCTCTCTCTCTCTCTCTCTTTTTTTTTTTTTTTTTGGCACTATACCTTTGTTTTTAGCTTTGTAGTTTTTTTTTAATCTTATTCTACTTTTTGAAATTCTAATATTTTGTCTTTTTCTAACTTTTTTTAATTGATTGTTTGCTCTACTTAGCTCTCCTTTACACTATGCTCTCCTCTACAAAAATAAAAATTTTCATTTGAGCCAAATAGGGCTTTACTGGATTTAATAATAAAGAAACCCTCAAAATGCAATTACTCAAACCAGGGACAATTTTATTTTCCATTTATCTAACAGCTCGGGGTGGATATTTGTTTGGTGGATAGCTCTCCATATAAGTATTCATGGACTGGGGCTAACAGAGACCGTGGGTCTTCAACGCATTGCTCTCAAGTTCATGTTAGTCATTGCCAACCTCAGCATCAGACAAAGGGGAAAACATAAATATCCAGGGCTGGATAGTTTCCCCTAAGCAAGAAAGGTACATATTCCAACAGTAGCAGTCAATCACACCTTCTATTCCTTGAATTCCATTTTTTCTAGACTGAATAGTTATTTATTTTTATTCTACAATGTATTTGCATATTTCATACACCATTTCATTTTATTTGAATGATATTTAGAGAATTTTGTTCAGATTTTCTCTTTGTACTGATGTATTTTTTTTTTAACTTTCCTTGACTTTCTTCTGAGACCTAGTCAATTTCCTCTCTGAACTAACTTTTGAGGACATATTTTATATTCTAACATCATTTCTTAATCACTGTGTCTTTAAGCAAGGGAGCACAGGAAGGAAATTAGAAACAATACCGTGAGGCTGTAATTTTTTTTTTTTCCTTTGTCATCTTTTGAGGCTTACAGCATCAGATTGCTCCCGTTATTATTCCTTTTTTGGATAACTGTAAATATTTTTTAAAAATTTATTATTGGCAAGATTTCATTTCTTTTGATGGCTGCATAGTATTCCATTGTGTATATATACCACATCTTCTTGATCCATTCATCTGTTGATGGACATCTAGGTTCTTTCCATAGTCTGGCTATTGTAGACATTGCTGCTATAAACATTCGGGTACACGTGCCCCTTCGGATCACTATGTTTGTATCTTTAGGGTAAATACCCAGTAGTGCAATTGCTGGGTCATAGGGTAGTTCTATTTTCAACATTTTGAGGAACCTCCATGCTGTTTTCCAGAGTGGTTGGACCAGCTTGCATTCCCACCAACAGTGGAGGAGGGTTCCCCTTTCTCCGCATCCTCGCCAGCATCTCTCATTTCCTGACTTGTTAATTTTAGCCATTCTGACTGGTGTGAGGTGATATCTCATTGTGGTTTTGATTTGTATTTCCCTGATGCCGAGTGACGTGGAGCACTTTTTCATGTGTCTGTTGGCCATCTGGATGTCTTCTTTGCAGAAATGTCTGTTCATGTCCTCTGCCCATTTCTTGATTGGATTGTTTGTTCTTTGGGTGTTGAGTTTGCTAAGTTCCTTATAGATTTTGGATACTAGCCCTTTATCTGATATGTCGTTTGCAAATATCTTCTCCCATTCTGTCAGCTGTCTTTTGGTTTTGTTAACTGTTTCCTTTGCTGTGCAAAAGCTTTTGATCTTGATGAAATCCCAATAGTTCATTTTCGCCCTTGCTTCCCTTGCCTTTGCGACGACGTGGATGGAACTAGAGCGTATCATGCTTAGTGAAATAAGTCAATCGGAGAAAGACAACTATCATATGATCTCCCTGATATGAGGACATGGAGAAGCAACGTGGGGGGGTAGGGGGATAGGAGAAGAATAAATGAAACAAGATGGGATTGGGAGGGAGACAAACCATAAATGACTCTTAATCTCACAAAACAAACTGGGGGTTGCTGGGGGGAGGTGGGATTGGGAGAGGGGGAGCGGGCTATGGACATTGGGGAGGGGAGGCAAACCATAAGAGACTATGGACTCTGAAAAACAACCTGAGGGTTTTGAAGGGTCAGGGGTGGGAGGTTGGGGGAACAGGTGGTGGGTGATGGGGAGGGCACGTTTTGCATGGAGCACTGGGTGTTGTGCAAAAAGAATGAATACTGTTACGCTGAAAAAATTAATAAAAAGGGAAAAAAAATTTATTATTGGTATATTTCACTGAGGAAGATTAGTAT
This sequence comes from Meles meles, assembly GCF_922984935.1. Classification (NCBI taxonomy): domain Eukaryota; kingdom Metazoa; phylum Chordata; class Mammalia; order Carnivora; family Mustelidae; genus Meles; species Meles meles. The sequence continues at coordinate 36,592,283 of NC_060070.1, forward strand.
TTATCAGGCTTTGATAAATTACCATGATCATTACCAGAAGTATTAGTTTAACTATTTTTGCTAATATTTTTATAGACTCTGAGAGTTGAAACTCTCAGAGAGTTTATCATTGTGTAAACAATATATAGAACAGTGTCTGAATAGTGAACTGCCGTTACTGCATATCTCAACCAAGGGGTGATACAAGAATAGTCACCAACTTGCAGATACAAGTCTGTATTTGATGTTTTAGGGGAATTAAATGTCCATGTATTAAGTGAAGTATGCCTGAGGCTCCTCTTTCAAATGATAGTTTAGGGAAATTCTCTACCCATCTCCTGACCTTTCAGTGGAAATCAACATCCTCCAGATGAATTTTATTTCCCACATTGGAAGAACAGCTGGAAATAATTTCTACCTTTTGTGGCATTTATTATTTGTTCTAGAAATGTAGATAAAGTCCCTTACAGGGAAATCTATTCTATTTGTTTTATGACTTTGAATTGTCAAACTTCTAAAAGCAAAGAATTATTTTAGTAAATGAACGAAGCATTCCTAATTCTAAACACAATGGTTCATTTAATAGGAAAAAAAAACTTATCTAGCTTTCTCTAAAATTTTGATACTATCTGCTTCTGTGTATACACTTACCTTTATATAACAAAATATTAACACAATTCAAAATTATTACTACTACAAACACACACAAGCATCAAAGTAAAAGGAGGAAACTTGTAAAAATGGTTTCCTTTGGACTGACAACAAACATGAGATCTTTAATTTAGAAAGTGAGTCTCTGAGAAAGGACCCATAATGAAACTACAGCATAGTTATACATAGAGCAGCAATTCTGTGTCTGGAATACAAGTCCCAAACTTGGATTTATGATTGTCATGTGCAATGTATTCCTTATACACTGTTTTTTTTTTTTCTTTTTGCTCTGGTTTCATTTTTATAGACTGTCATGTACTATATATGAACTCATTTTTACACTAAACCCTTTGGCAAACTCACCTCAGTATTTAAGGAATTGCCTGTCTATTTGAGAACTTGGCTTAAAACCACAAAGGGGCAAATGGTAGAAAGATGGCAAAAATCTGCTTTCTAGATCAACAGCCAATAAGCAGAAAATAGACATATACACACAAGTTAGGCTGAGTATCTAAAATAAGTTATGCTTAATTATAAACTATGTAAATCTTTAATTTGCATTGAACCACAGGTTTTGTCAAGCTTTCCAGTCTGTGAGGCAAGAGAGGTGTGGGGCTGTCCCACACTGAGGAAGGCCCATACCTCAAGACTGAGTCTTCCTGTAGGAACTTTACCCAAGACTTATTGTGCATCCTTGATCATTTGCTCCATTTTTGAATCTGACTTTTTCAAAGTGACATTATTGGTCTCAGTGGTTTGCTAAATTGGGTTAACTTCTCTCTGAATTCCTTAGGTATAATTATACATGTGGGTGCTTACATGATAGACACATTCCTATCATCTGAAAGCTAGTTTTCATAATAACATAATGCACTTGTTACAAATATAACCTAAAATATGTAAAAACTACCTATGACACCCCTGCACCCTTGTAGATATGTTTCTCCCATGGTCTTCTCAACTGATGGCAATAGTTTTTTACTCTCTGATATCACATTTAATTCCTCCACAAATTCTGGTGGCTCTACTTTCAAAATATATCCAGATTCTGAACACTTAGCATCACTCCAATATGGCCACCCTAGGCAAGGTCACCATGAGCTCTTGCCTGGATTATTATCATGTAGGTTCTCTCTGGTGTCCCTGCCCCAGAGACCATGTGTAGCCAGCATACTGTTATGTCCTGAAACATAGTTACACCAGGTTACTTAGAAGGTCCTCTCACAAAGTAAAGGAATATACACTCCTTTGAGCTGTACATTAAGATCTTTAAAGGCGTAGGTCCAGTAAGGAAAAGTTTAGGTATTTATCTAATAACTATACAGATCACCATACAAAACACATGCTCTGTGTTTTTTTTTGTTGTTGTTGTTGGTGAATTTCTTTTTTTTTTCCCATTTTATTTATTTTTTCAGCGTAACAGTATTCATTCTTTTTGCACAACACCCAGTGCTCCATGCAAAACGTGCCCTCCCTATTACCCACCACCTGTTCCCCCAACCTCCCACCCCTGACCCTTCAAAACCCTCAGGTTGCCCCAACCTCCCACCCCTGACCCTTCAAAACCCTCAGGTTGTTTTTCAGAGTCCATAGTCTCTTATGGTTCGCCTCCCCTCCCCAATGTCCATAGCCCGCTCCCCCTCTCCCAATCCCACCTCCCCCCAGCAACCCCCAGTTTGTTTTGTGAGATTAAGAGTCATTTATGGTTTGTCTCCCTCCCAGTCCATCAACAGATTAATGGATAAAGAAGATGTGGTATATATACACAATGGAATACTATGCAGCCATCAAAAGAAATGAAATCTTGCCATTTGCGACGACATGCTCTGTGTTTAAAGCACTGACTAAAGAGGCAGACCA